>NC_091294.1:16189450-16481950 GCF_038502225.1 Cherax quadricarinatus
CGAGGTTCCACTGTACAATATTTTGTACACTGTACTCGTGTCACGCCTAGTTCTTCTGGCCTCTACTGTCGTCAGGTTTAGTTCCTGTAGTCTCTCTTCACAGCTCTTGCCCCTCAGCTCTTTTTCCAGTATCCTGACACTCTTTATGAGATGTGGGTTCCATACTAGCACTTCATGCTCCAATATGGGCCTAACATATGCCATGTATAGGGTCGTGAATGCCTTTCTGTTGAGGCTCCTGAAAGCTACCCCTAAATTTGCCAGTTTGCTGCAGCCGTTATTTGGTTGTTTTCATCACGAGAAATACTCAAAGTTATACTTACCCCAAGGTTTGCAGCCTTTGTTCCCAGAGCCTGTACAGTTTCTGATATTCTTTGCCCTTCCCCAATTTTCAAATTTTGCATTTGCTAGCATTAAATTCTAATAACCACTCGTCAGAGCAATCCTGCAGTTTGTCCAGATCCATCTGTAGTCTTTCCTGGTCTGCTCCTATCTGAATTCTTCTCATTAGTTTTACATCATCTGTGAAAAGGGACACCTCAGACTCTGATTTCTTCTGTTATATCATTTACATACACAAGAAACAGTACTGGTCCAAGTACTGACCATCATGGAGTTCCTTCATCACTTTCCGAACCTGACCTACCTAGCATGGGCAAATAGGCCTACTGCAGTGTTTCTTCATTCTTGTTCCTTGTACTTGATAAAGCCCTCTTGTAGGCGAAACATTGCATTAATGAAGTCCTCACTACACTGTATTTGCCACTAACTGTTAGGTAACTGATTGTCACACAGGTGTTGGCAAACTTACCCATATTTCTAACAATCCTTAGGATTTAATCTAGGCATTTCAGATGAGTTAAATCATATGCTATAATATATTGTGCAGGCTGTAAAAAAAATATACTTACTTTTAATTAAATATTTTTGTCATTTCCAATTGGAAATAATAGACCGAACAGAAATAGCATGACCACAATGGAAAAAAGCCATTGTATTTGACTTTACTGGGTTATCCTAGGTTAATTTATATAAGTTACTAAAGACATTTGTTAAAATGTGAGCTAGTATAATCACTTGAATAAATTTTATTTACCTAATAATTGACATTGGTTAAGTTCATAATAGTATTATCTAATTCCTGGAACAATTAAGATATACTCACCTGGACAGGTATTGACAATAATCTACTATGTTATCTTGTGTGTAGTATTTATCTTACCAGTTGTCTATGAAAGTCAAATTACATACAGTAAATGCGTCACGTAACATTATTAATGGTCACCAGCACACAAGCTGACCCCCACACCAGCACCAACACTCACCTCTCTACTATCCTGCAGTAGTACAGTATTCTGTGGTGTACCAGAATATCCTCTAGAGTTGTGAGATAACCTCTAGAGTTGTGAGATAACCTCTAGAGTTGTGATAATATGTAGTAAAGAAGCAGACAGTGTTTACTCACAGATTGTGTAGAGGAGGTGCAGACGCTGCTGCTGCTGCTCCCACACACCCCTCCCTCACTTTATCATTAATCTCTGGTGTAATTTGTCTATTATCTGGCCTCAGCAGAATAATGATCAACGTCTGGCATTTTTTATCGTAATTATTTGCATCTATGGTCACGTACGGTGGTCAAATTTGTGCTTATCATATCATTCTTTTGTCGATATTGGCTAGTGTAGTTTCCCCTAAAATAAAACAAAAATAGTTTGGGCGATGTAATCAATGCTGAACGTCTCATATAAGTACAAATACAAATTTTATTTTCGAAAAATACAGGGTTGTTACAGTTTTAGGAATTATGTATATATATAGTACTATACTTTTTATTGAAAAACCCTTTGTTATGCAAAGTACTTCGGGCAGTAAGTTTTTATTTAGGTTCAGTACGCAAATTTAAATATTTGCAACTGTAGTATGTAGCATTTTAGGCTAACCTAATGAAGTATAACACTATTTATTTGTCCTGGGGTCCTCGTCTTATATAAGTCATATAGTTCAACATAAAAACACACTCTAGAAATAGGAAAATTTATGGCAAGGAACTTCGTTCACAATCTTTCGTTAGGAAGATGTTATTATTATAATTATTGTTGTAATAAAAAAAAAGCGCTAAATGTACAAGGGTCACATAGTGCAGCATCAGGAAGATTATGGGGAGCGCTAAATCTGTAGGGATTATACATCGCCTATAGGGGGGGATGTGGGAGGCATTCAGGCTTAATTCAGGGAATAAGTAAGTTTATTCAGGTATACACAAATACATGTGCAGTTACATAGATTATCATACACAGCAACATATGTGTAGAGAACCTGGCATAACCCAAAAAAAAGTCAAGAATGACTTATTTCAATTGGCGTCCTTTTAATACCTTATTATTATACTATAAAGGATATAATATCTTATTATTATACTATAAAGGATATGTACTAGGAATAAGGTAAAAAGAGTTATTTACATTTACATGTGTTAGTTAAAAAAAAATCATTATCCTCCCTTTCTGTCGCTACATTCATTAGGTACCAATTCCCTAGATCAAGAGCCCCTCACCAGCATCTAGGAACCTGCCTTGAGGGGATTTATCAGGAAGAAATGTAAGTAAAAACGGTAAAAACTAATTTCTGTCGAGCGATATCCAAGAAAGCTATACCAGTATCTCACAAGCCTAGCCCCCTCTACCTAAACTAAATACTTGCAACGCAGATAGTGCAGAATATAAAAATATGTATACAGAACGGCTGGATTTGAGAGGGACCTGACCTCCCAACATCTGCGTTCTTACTTCTACTAGTGACCTACGTCTCACCTCCTGGCGCTATATAAGGCTCCATCCTGTCACTTCAACTCCATATTGTTTCAGACTATGGAACAATGCTCTTCTCCAGACTGAGGGACTGATTACATCGTCTTCAAGTCTCTTCTGCTTCTATCAACTTTTCTGTACTCGTCTGAAGAAGCCTACTGTGTAGGCGAATTTATTATTATAATCAAGGGGGAAGCGCTAAACCCGGAGGATTATACAGCGCCTGGGGGGGGATGTGGAAGGCATTCAGGCTTAATTCGGGGAACTGGAGCACAGATCCAATTCCCTAAATCAAGAGCCCCTCACCAACATCAAGGAACCTTCCTTGAGGGGTGTGTAGGCGAAACGTTTCGAAATAAAGATACCTAACTGTTGCATATGTGTCTTACCTAACAGCATAATCTAAATGAGGCCTCACTAGTGATGTGTAGAGCTGTAAAATAACTTTTGGACTTCTGTTACTTATACTTCTTGAGATAAATCCAAGTAATCTGTTGGCCTTGTTGCGCACACTAAAGGCACTGCTGTCTTGGCTTTAGATTTCTGTTCACCATGACTCCCAAGTCCTTTTCACATTCTGTATGATCAAGCTCTACTTCACCTAGATTATAGCTTCGAGGGTTATTTTCATTACCAAGGGCTAGTACCTTAAGTTCTTACTTCACTATATTTAACTACTAATATACTATTACTCTTACATTAAAGAGTCTATAACAACATATAGAGCGTTTCTGGTGTCTGGTGTTTTCTTTATTCTGAGATAGACATCCGACTTGTTATCTCTCAATAAGTCTTTTTAGTTTGAAAAAAAAAAAAAAAAAAACATAAGAATGGAATTTCGGAAAATACTCACTGAAGAAACTCGGCCACTGTGTGTCCAGGACGTGCAGAAAATACTGAAGGAAACTCCCCGTCTTCTCGGTAGAAGGTGTTCCATTGCATATGCAACTGACTATAAGGTTAAACTGGAGAGAGGGTATGGATATTACCTACGACTTCGTACTGCAAGGTCTAATATTAATCATGCTGTTAGTTTTTATCGTCATTGGGACGGTATTTACATATACTTTGACTCCAATGGTCATAAAGCTCATAAATTCGTTCACCATTATCAAAAACGCCATGGTATTGGAAATACCATTATTGACATGTAATATAAAGTTTAGGGGTATAGAAATTGTGCCTACTTTGCCCTCACTTTTTTGGATTTTGTTACGAGTTCAAAAGTTTATGATTCTGCTGAACTTGTACGCAAATTCAAAATATATATGTCATAATATGCAGATGAGACGGTAATCCTCAATGTTAAATCTATGCTGAAGGAATTTCCTAACGATATAAATCTACAGGGCCGTGGTCGTCGAAATAACTTAGCAGTTTATCCAGTCCATCGCCCAGCAAAGAACACCAAAGAACACAAAGATCGTTTTTATGTAAAACGTCTGATAAACAAATTTGTCGGACGGAGGAGAAAACCAAGAATTTTGTCTCGCGAACTGATTGATAAAGCCATGAAATCTATTTTCTTGCCTTATGTTGCCCAGACGGAAAATCCCACTGAGTCTCCAGCTGCATCAACAAGTCAGTTTAATAGCTTTATTATGAACATCATACCCGTGGTGTGGGCGGTAGTCAAAAAGATTACCCAGCTACGTAAAGGTTGCATGGACTGGGCCGCAAAGTTCTGAATAAGTTACAAAGGCAATAAATGCATAGGAAATATTAAAAAAAAAAAAAAAAAAGAGCATCCTGTCTCTGTCCACCTTGTCTATTCCCCACAGTATCTTGTATGTCGTTATCATGTCTCCCCTGACCCTTCTGTCCTCCAGTGTCGTCAGTCCGATTTCCCTCAACCTTTCCTCGTACGACATTCCCCTGAGCTCTGAAACTAGCCTTGTTGCAAACCTTTGTACTTTCTCTAACTTCTTGACGTGCTTGACCAGGTGTGGGTTCCAGACTGGTGCCGCATACTCCAGTATGGGCCTAACATACACAGTGTACAGTGTCTTGAACGATTCCTTATTAAGGTATCAGAACGCTATTCTCAGGCTTGCCAGGCACCCGTATGCTGCAGCAGTTATTTGGTTGGTGTGTGCCTCCGGTGATGTGCTCGGTGTTATGGTCACCCCAAGATCTTTCTCCCTGAGTGAGGTCTGTAGTCTTTGTCCACCTAGCCTATACTCTGTCTGCGGTCTTCTTTGCCCCTCCCCAATCTTCACGACTTTGCATTTGGCAGGGTTGAATTCGAGACGCCAGTTTCTGGACCACATGTCCAGCCTGTCCAGGTCTCTTTGCAGTCTTGCCTCATCCTCATCCGATTTAATTCTTCTCATCAGCTTCACATCATCTGTGTGTGTGTGTGTGTGTGTGTGTGTGTCCTCACCTACTTGTACTCGCCTATTTGTGCTTTCATGGGTTGATTCATACCTCTACACAGTGTGTAGAGAACCAGTCTGAGGATGCTTAGACTAGCCTCTGCTTTGACTCCAATTGTCGAGAGGATGACATCGTCAAGCCACAGCAGCCCTGTCAGCAGGCAACTGTCTGACTCATGTCACAGCTTCAGTGAGCAGCCTGCTCAATGAATGATGACAATGACTGCTAGCCCACTCACTCCAGTTATGGTGTATGCTGCTTTGCCTGAGTCAGCTGTGCTATGACTCACTCCACTCTCGCCTGCAGTGACTGCCCAGCGACAGTACCAATCGAGAAATGTCCTTCTGAGTCACTTGCCAGAAATCCTGCCCAGTTGCTGAGTAGTGACAATGCCTCTCGAGGGCACTAGCAGGTTGAGCCCCAGGATGAGTGAACCCTGCAGCGACTACTCCATGATGACTGCTTCACCCTTCCAAAGGAGACCCTACTCCATTACGTCACAGCTCAGCTTCAGCGATGTCTCCTGTGTTGCAGTATCTGTCCAGATGCAGGAAGGTGTGCAGTAACACCCGCCAAGGCTAACTGCCTTGGACCACAATATTTAGCAGCCCCCCCCCCATTTTTTTTTCTTCCCACCCTGTAGGAATTTTTTTTTGTCCATGTCCACACACACACACACACACACACACACACACACACACACACACACACACACACACACACACACACACACACACACACACACACACACACACACACACACACACACACACACACACACACACACACACACATATATATATATATATATATATATATATATATATATATATATAAATATATATATATATATATATATATATATATATATATATATATATATATATATATATGTATATATATATATATATATATATATATATATATATATATATATATATATATATATATATATATATATATATATATATATATATATATGCAATAAGATCACAGTAAACAGGTGATTTCAGAATATGCAAAACAACCACTCTGAAAGAATAGAGAAATTCCAAGCGCTTTCGTGACTACTCACATTATCAAGGAACTATGAAAGTAAAGCATCCAAGGAAGCTATATAAGGGGTCTGGTCGGCACATCACTATCAGATCCCACAACGGTTTAAACACGTGACGCGCGGCGACCCAACTTGGAAAGGTCCTTGGCACAACTCACCCCACAAACTATTCTACCCAAGAAATAAGAAATTTTAAAGATTATTTGTCCAGTGTATTATTAAATTCTTCCCAAATTCTATTAATTATAAATGGATCTAATTTATATAAACCAAAGGAAATATTCATATTATTGTCAAAACTGCTTTTTATGAAACAAGATTCAATTATATTCCTGTCGACCATGGACTTGCTTGATACTACTTTCTCAACCTTTTGAAAATCAATTGGATGGTTAAAATCTCTTACATGAATAAATAGAGCATTGGAATCTTGTCCAGTTCTAATGCTATATTTATGTTGTTTTAATCTTAGTTCGAGATTTTTACCAGTTTGACCGTAATAAACTTTATCGCAAATTTTACAAGGAATCTTATAGACACATCCATCAGCATTTTGGGGGGAATTCTTTATCAAAAGTTTTTTTACTGTATCGAGATTTTTGAATACAACTTTAATATTAAAAGTCTTAAGAAGAGAAGGCATATCAACCAAGTTTTCATGGTAAGGGAGAACCAACATATTTTTATTTGAATAAGGCTGGTTGTCCCTTTTTGGATTGTAAAAAGTATTTCTGGCAACTTTAAAAGATTTATCAATTACATTTCTTGGGTATTTTAAATCATTACCTATTTCATAAATTTTGGATATTTCCTCATCTATGAACTCAGGACTACAAATTCGTAAAGCTCTCAGAAACATTGATGAGAAAACAGACAGTTTGACTCTATCTTGATGCGAGGAATAATAGTGGACATAGGAACAGTTATTAGTAGGTTTTCTGTAAATTTTAAATTTGAATTCATTATTACCCTTAATAATTAAAACATCTAGGAAAGGCATTCAATAAACTTTCAATAAACTTTACTGTTGAGTTTGAAGAAAATAACTCATTGCCTTTCCTAGATGTTTTAATTATTAAGGGTAATAATGAATTCAAATTTAAAATTTACAGAAAACCTACTAATAACTGTTCCTATGTCCACTATTATTCCTCGCATCAAGATAGAGTCAAACTGTCTGTTTTCTCATCAATGTTTCTGAGAGCTTTACGAATTTGTAGTCCTGAGTTCATAGATGAGGAAATATCCAAAATTTATGAAATAGGTAATGATTTAAAATACCCAAGAAATGTAATTGATAAATCTTTTAAAGTTGCCAGAAATACTTTTTACAATCCAAAAAGGGACAACCAGCCTTATTCAAATAAAAATATGTTGGTTCTCCCTTACCATGAAAACTTGGTTGATATGCCTTCTCTTCTTAAGACTTTTAATATTAAAGTTGTATTCAAAAATCTCGATACAGTAAAAAAACTTTTGATAAAGAATTCCCCCCAAAATGCTGATGGATGTGTCTATAAGATTCCTTGTAAAATTTGCGATAAAGTTTATTACGGTCAAACTGGTAAAAATCTCGAACTAAGATTAAAACAACATAAATATAGCATTAGAACTGGACAAGATTCCAATGCTCTATTTATTCATGTAAGAGATTTTAACCATCCAATTGATTTTCAAAAGGTTGAGAAAGTAGTATCAAGCAAGTCCATGGTCGACAGGAATATAATTGAATCTTGTTTCATAAAAAGCAGTTTTGACAATAATATGAATATTTCCTTTGGTTTATATAAATTAGATCCATTTATAATTAATAGAATTTGGGAAGAATTTAATAATACACTGGACAAATAATCTTTAAAATTTCTTATTTCTTGGGTAGAATAGTTTGTGGGGTGAGTTGTGCCAAGGACCTTTCCAAGTTGGGTCGCCGCGCGTCACGTGTTTAAACCGTTGTGGGATCTGATAGTGATGTGCCGACCAGACCCCTTATATAGCTTCCTTGGATGCTTTACTTTCATAGTTCCTTGATAATGTGAGTAGTCACGAAAGCGCTTGGAATTTCTCTATTCTTTCAGAGTGGTTGTTTTGCATATATATATATATATATATATATATATATATATATATATATATATATATATATATATATATATATATATATATATATATATATATATATATATATATGTATATATATATATATATATATATATATATATATATATATATATATATATATATATATATATATATATATATATATATATATATATATATATACTTGGAGTTTACTTGGAGAGAGTTCCGGGGGTCAACGCCCCCGCGGCCCGGTCTGAGACCAGGCCTCCTGGTGGATCAGAGCCTGATCAACCAGGCTGTTGCTGCTGGCTGCACGCAAACCAACATACGAGCCACAGCCCGGCTGATCCGGAACTGACTTTAGGTGCTTGTCCAGTGCCAGCTTGAAGACTGCCAGGGGTCTGTTGGTAATCCCCCTTATGTGTGCTGGGAGGCAGTTGAACAGTCTCGGGCCCCTGACACTTATTGTATGGTCTCTTAACGTGCTAGTGACACCCCTGCTTTTCATTGGGGGGATGGTGCATCGTCTGCCAAGTCTTTTGCTTTCGTAGTGGGTGATTTTCGTGTGCAAGTTCGGTACTAGTCCCTCTAGGATTTTCCAGGTGTATATAATCATGTATCTCTCCCTCCTGCGTTCCAGGGAATACAGGTTTAGGAACCTCAAGCGCTCCCAATAATTGAGGTGTTTTATCTCCGTTATGCGCGCCGTGAAAGTTCTCTGTACATTTTCTAGGTCGGCAATTTCACCTGCCTTGAAAGGTGCTGTTAGTGTGCAGCAATATTCCAGCCTAGATAGAACAAGTGACCTGAAGAGTGTCATCGTGGGCTTGGCCTCCCTAGTTTTGAAGGTTCTCATTATCCATCCTGTCATTTTTCTAGCAGATGCGATTGATACAGTGTTATGGTCCTTGAAGGTGAGATCCTCCGACATGATCACTCCCAGGTCTTTGACGTTGGTGTTTCGCTCTATTTTGTGGCCAGAATTTGTTTTGTACTCTGATGAAGATTTAATTTCCTCATGTTTACCATATCTGAGTAATTGAAATTTCTCATCGTTGAACTTCATATTGTTTTCTGCAGCCCATTGAAAGATTTGGTTGATGTCTGCCTGGAGCTTTGCAGTGTCTGCAATGGAAGACACTGTCATGCAGATTCGGGTGTCATCTGCAAAGGAAGACACGGTGCTGTGGCTGACATCCTTGTCTATGTCGGATATAAGGATGAGGAACAAGATGGGAGCGAGTACTGTGCCTTGTGGAACAGAGCTTTTCACCGTAGCTGCCTCGGACTTTACTCTGTTGACGACTACTCTCTGTGTTCTGTTAGTGAGGAAATTAGAGATCCATCGACCGACTTTTCCTGTTATTCCTTTAGCACGCATTTTGTGCGCTATTACGCCATGGTCACACTTGTCGAAGGCTTTTGCAAAGTCTGTATATATTACATCTGCATTCTTTTTGTCTTCTAGTGCATTTAGGACCTTGTCGTAGTGGTCCAATAGTTGAGACAGACAGGAGCGACCTGTTCTAAACCCATGTTGCCCTGGGTTGTGTAACTGATGGGTTTCTAGATGCGTGGTGATCTTGCTTCTTAGGACCCTTTCAAAGATTTTTATGATATGGGATGTTAGTGCTATTGGTCTGTAGTTCTTTGCTGTTGCTTTACTGCCCCCTTTGTGGAGTGGGGCTGTCTGTTGTTTTTAGTAACTGTGGGACGACCCCCGTGTCCATGCTCCCTCTCCATAGGATGGAAAAGGCTCGTGATAGGGGCTTCTTGCAGTTCTTGATGAACACAGAGTTCCATGAGTCTGGCCCTGGGGCAGAGTGCATGGGCATGTCATTTATCGCCTGTTCGAAGTCATTTGGCGTCAGGATAACATCGGATAGGCTTGTGTTAATCAAATTTTGTGGCTCTCTCATAAAAAATTCATTTTGATCTTCGACTCTCAGTCTGGTTAGCGGCTTGCTAAAAACTGAGTCATATTGGGACTTGAGTAGCTCACTCATTTCCTTGTTGTCATCTGTGTAGGACCCATCTTGTTTAAGTAGGGGCCCAATACTGGACGTTGTTCTCGATTTTGATTTGGCATAGGAGAAGAAATACTTTGGGTTTCTTTCGATTTCATTTATGGCTTTTAGTTCTTCCCGCGATTCCTGACTCCTAAAGGATTCTTTTAGCTTAAGTTCGATGCTTGCTATTTCTCTGACCAGTGTCTCCCTACGCATTTCAGATATATTGACCTCTTTTAGCCGCTCTGTTATTCTTTTCCGTCGCCTGTAAAGGGAGCGCCTGTCTCTTTCTGTTTTACATCTACTCCTCCTTTTTCTTAGAGGAATAAGCCTTGTGCATACATCGAGTGCTACCGAGTTAATCTGTTCTAGGCATAAGTTGGGGTCTGTGTTGCTTAGTATATCTTCCCAGCTTATATCGGTTAGGACTTGGTTTACTTGGTCCCACTTTATGTTTTTGTTATTGAAGTTGAATTTGGTGAATGCTCCCTCGTGACTAATCTCATTATGTCGGTCTGGGGCTCCGCGCATACATGACTGAACCTCAATTATGTTGTGATCTGAGTATATTGTTTTTGATATGGTGATATTTCTTATCAGATCATCATTGTTAGTGAAGATGAGGTCTAGTGTATTCTCCAGTCTAGTTTACCTGGAGTTTACCTGGAGAGAGTTTCGGGGGTCAACGCCCCCGCGGCCCGGTCTGTGACCAGGCCTCCTGGTGGATCAGCGCCTGATCAACCAGGCTGTTGCTGCTGGCTGCACGCAAACCAACGTACGAGCCACAGCCCGGCTGATCAGGAACTGACTTTAGGTGCTTGTCCAGTGCCAGCTTGAAGACTGCCAGGGGTCTGTTGGTAATCCCCCTTATGTGTGCTGGAAGGCAGTTGAACAGTCTCGGGCCCCTGACACTTATTGTATGGTCTCTTAACGTGCTAGTGACACCCCTGCTTTTCATTGGGGGGATGGTGCATCGTCTGCCAAGTCTTTTGCTTTCGTAATGAGTGATTTTCGTGTGCAAGTTCGGTACTAGTCCCTCTAGGATTTTCCAGGTGTATATAATCATGTATCTCTCCCTCCTGCGTTCCAGGGAATACAGGTTTAGAAACCTCAAGCGCTCCCAGTAATTGAGGTGTTTTATCTCCGTTATGCGCGCCGTGAAAGTTCTCTGTACATTTTCTAGGTCGGCAATTTCACCTGCCTTGAAAGGTGCTGTTAGAGTGCAGCAATATTCCAGCCTAGATAGAACAAGTGACCTGAAGAGTGTCATCATGGGCTTGGCCTCCCTAGTTTTGAAGGTTCTCATTATCCATCCTGTCATTTTTCTAGCAGATGCGATTGATACAATGTTATGGTCCTTGAAGGTGAGATCCTCCGACATAATCACTCCCAGGTCTTTGACGTTGGTGTTTCGCTCTATTTCGTGGCCAGAATTTGTTTTGTACTCTGATGAAGATTTAATTTCCTCATGTTTACCATATCTGAGTAATTGAAATTTCTCATCGTTGAACTTCATATTGTTTTCTGCAGCCCACTGAAAGATTTGGTTGATGTCCGCCTGGAGCCTTGCAGTGTCTGCAATGGAAGACACTGTCATGCAGATTCGGGTGTCATCTGCAAAGGAAGACACGGTGCTGTGGCTGACATCCTTGTCTATGTCGGATATGAGGATGAGGAACAAGATGGGAGCTAGTACTGTGCCTTGTGGAACAGAGCTTTTCACCGTAGCTGCCTCGGACTTTACTCTTTTGACGACTACTCTCTGTGTTCTGTTAGTGAGGAAATTATATATATATATATATATAATATATATAATTATATATATGTTATGTAGTAGGTAGTAGGTTGGTAGACAGCAACCGCCCAGGGAGGTACTACCGTCCTGCCAAGTGAGTGTAAAACGAAAGCCTGTAATCGCTTTACATGATGGTAGGATTGCTGGTGTCCTTTTTTCTGTCTCATAAACATGCAAGATTTCAGGTACGTCTTGCTACTTCTACTTACACTTAGGTCACACTACACATACATGTACAAGCATATATATATACACACCCCTTTGAGTTTTCTTCTATTTTCTTTCTAGTTCTTGTTCTTGTTTATTTCCTCTTATCTCCATGGGGAAGTGGAACAGAATTCTTCCTCCATATGCCATGCGTATTGTAAGAGGCGACTAAAATGCCGGGAGCAAGGGGCTAGTAACCACTTCTCCTGTATATATTACTAAATGTAAAAGGAGAAACTTTCTTTTTTCCTTTTGGGCCGCCCCGCCTCGGTGGGATACGGCTGGTGTGTTGAAAGAAAGATTATATATATATATATATATATATATATATATATATATATATATATATATATATATATATATATATATATATATATATATATATATATATATATATATATATATATATATATATTTACAAACATTGTCTCTACGTCTACAGCAGGACTTTAACCTGCTAACTCTGTATCAGTGGACTCTGATACAGAGTTAGCAGGTTCGAGTCCTGCTGTAGACGTAGAGACAATGTAAATAATTTCGCTTGTTTGCGAATTGTTTAGTATATATATATATATATATATATATATATATATATATATATATATATATATATATATATATATATATATATATATATATATATACATATGTTTTTATTCCGTGTTCTGTGCTCCATTCCTGAGAGAGAGAGAGAGAGAGAGAGAGAGAGACAGACAGACAGACAGACAGACAGACAGAGAGACAGAGACAGAGAGAGAGACAGAGAGACAGACAGACAGACAGAGAGACCAATTTTTTTTTCAGTCAATAATGGTCGAGGACGACCATGGGTAGGTGAGCCAAACAATGTATGCCCCAGTTGGGTTCATATTTCACGCCATGCTGGTGCTGCTACCTATAGGTCTACCTATCTCAGCTTGCACCACACTTCCTCCGCCTCACTCTGGCAGCTGGCATCACTCAGTCAACAAGGTTACTCTGTCACTCTCTCATGGACATGGCCCTCTGGGACTGGCCAACTTAAACACACTGTCTGTGTACAAGACCCCAAATAATGTAACAAGCCTCCGAACCTTATCATTGAACCCCGGCTTGCACAGGACTCAAATCAATTATTATAGTTCTTTAGTTAGCAAAATTGGATACATTAGCAATGTGATGCTGTTCTATTCTATACGATAGTTACACAGTGGGAACTACAGCAAATTATGTTTCCCTGTAAGTTTCCAACATTCATAATGGGAGTTATACATAGTGTTGAAATCTATCATTAGGGTGATGACTGTGTGTAAAATATTTTCGGATATAATTGTATAATAATAATAATAATAATAATAATAATAATAATAATAATAATAATAATAATAATAATAATAATAATAATAATAATAATAATAATAATAATATAATGATATCTTTATTTCTACCAGTACATTTACAAGGTATACAGTCCTAGCTGACATCAATGACATACTACTATATAGAAAGCGGCTTGTTATGCTGAGCATTTCTGGCAAATTAGGTCAGTTTTGTCCCAGGATGCGACCCACACCAGTCCACTAACATCCAGGTACCCATTTTACTGATGGGTGAACATAGACAGCAGGTGTCTTATGGAAACATGTCCCTAATGTTCTCCAGCCGTACCGGAGATTCGAACTCCGGACCTCAGTGTGTGAGCTGAGTGCACTGGCGATCGAGCTACGGAACACGGGACACATGGTATGAAATGCTTTGTAACCAGGTGTACACCAAACCAAATGTCCATGGAAAGGTTTGTGAGTGTCACAAAATGTTTTAAGTGTTATGAATTTGGTCATAACACAAATGCAGCAGCCAGAAAACGATTTGCAGTACCTGCTCTGGTGAGCATGTTTTCAGGAATTGCCCTAACAGAAACAACCCCAAGTGTGCCCTTTGTAAAGGGAAACATCATGTTGTCTCCTCTAGCTGTCCTGTTAGGAAATCTATAATCCAATAAATTCTGGATGCTAAGAAACAGGCAAACACCAAGAAACCCACTCCCCAAGCCGCTCCAAAAATGTCCCAGGACTCGTTCCCTAATCTACCTGAATCTGGTGAGACTCATACTGCCCACTCTACCTCCTGCAGCGCCCTACCCTAACCCTAACCTCATCATACTCCAAGCAAAAGGACCATCACCAATCCCTATGTCCTCCTGGTTCGCAGAGGTAGATGTTATGAGAGGTACACTGACGTTCATGTTGGCCAATGAGATAGCTTTGCTCCTCTATTTTAAATGATTTGTTAGTAGCTAATGGAGCCAGGCCCTTAATCATTCGAAATAATGTTATCTCAATAATGAACCAGTCCCCTCAAGGCAGGAAGTATATGCCCTCCTCCCCAACCACACATTATCAAACCTCATCACACAACCAAGGCCCAGCCGTAAGGAAGCCCCAGTTGAAACAACACCACAGACCAGTGAGTTAATACCTGCCCCTGAACTTGCACCAGACACTGATGCACAATCTACCGTTATAAAAGCTGACCCTAAAGTATAAGTAGTTTCCAATTATTCCCCAAGTGGACTTACACATTTCCACAATGAGCTCCCACTGTCTCCTATAGTAAGTGTTGTGAATATGCCTACTGAGACTATGAATGACATGCCACAGTTGTCAAATGATGAATCTGACGCATCAGTTAATGTCACCAGCAGTAGTGAGGAAGATGAAAACCACTCAGGACTGCAATCCTCCCCTTGAAGAGTCGAGTAGGGAGAGTTTGCACACATCTTGCAGCTATAATCTCAGACATCAACTCTCTGTACGCAGCAAAAACACAAATTTCACGAAATAATGGGGATTGCAATTTTACAAATTAATATTCAATATTTCTTTAACAGCCGCTATCTCTTGAAGTCGAACTACACAATCACAATCCTGATATCATCCTTCTGAATGAGACGGCTGCGAGAGCAGACCAACATATAAAGATACGTGGTTACTCTACTGTTGAGAAATCGAGAGGGCCCTTTAGTGGAGTGGCCGTCCTAGTGAAACTAGGATTTGCATTTCGTACTATCCACATTGATTAAGACAGAATTATAACAATAGAATTGACGACCTCATATGGTCAGTTAATAGTTGGAACTGGATATTTTCCTCCTAGACAGCCGTATATAGAGTCCATTCCCCTACGCAGATATTGAATAGAAATGTTCCAACAATCCTTACAGGAGATTTTAATCTCCATCACCCAGCACTCTTCAACTGCGGCGTCGGCCATCCGCTGGTTGACCTAAAGGGAAAACAACTATTTAATATAATGACAGCAAGAAATCTATCATTCCAAGGCCCATTCTTTAGGTCAAATGTAGGACCTCATCCGGGGACACCTGATATAATCTTAACCAACAGTGATTGTGACTTATACCATTGCAGAGTCTCCCCTGGTGAAAACGTAGGAACAGACCACATCCCTGTTATAATAACACTACAAACATCGCCATTCAGAATACCCACTCCTCCGAAACCCAACCTAAAAACTCTAGGATTTGACCCCTTCAGGGACTACCTATGCAACGACTTTACTGTTTCGCTTGAGAACCAGCCTTCAGCTGCAACTGACGAGGAAATCAGCTCCTTCCACGAAAGACTCATAGAGGTCACTCATGCAAGTTGGCAATTAAATACATCAAAGATATATCAGCAATATAAACCAACCAGGGGAAATTAGGGACTGCATGAAAAATTATCAAGCAGAATGTAGAAGGCACCAACAAACGAGACAGCCCTTAATTACCCTGATCACACAACACAAAACTAATCAAAACAAACGTCATCCTGAAAAGTTCTGGAGCAAGATCCACTAGCTTCTAGGGGCAAAGCACAAGGCTACCCATTATCTAATACATTCCTTCACTGACAACGATGATGAGGAACTTGATATAAAACTTGATGACCCGCAAGATCAAGTCAATCTGATGGGTGATGTGTGGGAGAAAATTCTCTTACACATTGATAGTAGAAGATTTAATAATAACCATTACCAATGGGTCAATGAATGGAGAGACGATAACTGAGCTGACCTCTAACCAATACCATTAATTGATACATCTACCCTTGGATATGAACACCCCGTTACAAGACCAATCACACTCAGAGATGAGTAAAGTCATAGGCAGAATGAGTAATAAAGCCCCTGGCCTCTCAGGTATAACAGTGAAACAAGCTAGAAATTGCAAAATGTCTCTGGTAAATACCTTTAATGCCATCTTGGCCTCGGGACACTTTCCAGTGGCTCTTAAGACAGCAAGGATGATATTCATTGCAAAACCCAACAAAGACAAACATAAACCGGAGAACTATAGATCTATCTCATTACTTGAAGTTACTGGTAAAGTTCTTGAGAAAATCATTTCCAACAGATTAAACTACTACCTGGAGTACAGTCATTTCTTTACTGAAAAATAGTTTGGATTCAGGACTCACAGAGGAACCCAACATGCTCTCAGTATCATCTTCGATGCTGTGGACAGCCTGAGGAAACAGGGCAACCTTGCCCTAATTGCCACCAGGGATGTACACAAAGCTTTTGACAGCCTGTGGCACGACGGACTCCTCTTTAAACTTCTCGACCTTCCTGACCACAACTGGACTTTTCTCAGATTCATATACAGCTTCTTATCAGAAAGAAGAATCATCCCTACTTTTAACGGGAAATCGGCAGAGCCTTTCACACGGACAGCTGGAGTGCCACAAGGCTCGTGCCTTAGCCCAATGCTATTCAACATACATTGAAATTGAAATGTTTATTTCTCTGCAAAAGTTACAATGGGTGGCTTACATATTATAAAACAACAGTTACAAAGGCCACTAGCATGCCTAGTAAGCCTAGGCATTTCGTGCAGGCTAATAATAATTCTTACTCTATATTACAAATTACAAATGATTAAATGGATTTACAATAGCGAGGTAGTTCAGAACATTTAAGAATGCAATAATTTGCAAAATTAGTAATGAGAATGATTTTGTCTTGGCATGATACACAGTTTATATTAAAGTTCCTATACTGGAGTATCTCAGACAAACTTAGCACTAGCTTGAGATTTATCAGGCGATTTTATGTTCATAGTCATTTGGGTCAGGAGGATGTGTGTGTGTGTGTGTGTGTACTCACCTAGTTGAGGTTGCAGGGGTCGAGTCCTAGCTCCTGGCCCCGTGTGTGTGTGTGTTTGTGTGCATGGATGGTTTTCATGTAGTTAGTTGATGGTGGGGTGTGTTAGGGAGATAAGATGTTTTTTGACGGTAGTTTTGAAAATGCTGGCTGAGTCTGCAGTTCTAGAGTTTACAGGTTTCTGGAGAGATCTGGAGAGAGTTCCGGGGGTCAACGCCCCCGCGGCCCGGTCTGTGACCAGGCCTCCTTAGGTCAGTGTCCCAGGATGCGACCCACACCAGTCGACTAACACCCAGGTACCCATTTTGCTGATGGGGAACATAGACAACAGGTGGAAAGAAACAAGTCCAATGTTTCTACTCTGGCTGGGAATCGAACCCAGGCCCTCACCGTGTGGTAGGGAGTTCCAGATTTTAGTGTACATTGAACGTTTGTATAGATTTAGCAGGACACGGGGAGTGTCTGGTATTGTGTCTGGTATTGTGCCTATGTGTCCTGTCACAACTATTAAGAAAGTGTTTTAGTTCAGGGTTAATATGGGATTTATGGTTCTGTAAATGCAGGTTGTACAGTAGTTAAGTGTGAATGTTCTGAACAGTGAGTAAGTTTAGGTCTTTGAAGAGTGGGGGGCAGGGGGTGTTGCTTGGGACTGGATTGCGTGATTATTCTTACTGCGGCTTTTTGTTGGGTTATTATTGATTTTAGGTGTGTTGCTGCTGTTGATCCTCAGGCACAAATAACATAGGTGAGGAAGGGATAGATGAGTGAATAGTATAATGTGAGTAAGGCTGTGGTACATAGTAACGTATCTTAGAGAGAAACCCAACCGTTTTGGATACTTTTTTTGCTGTGTGTTGGATATAGGTGCTGAAATTCAGGTTGCTGTCATGGTGTAGGCCCAGGAATTTACCCTCATTATGTTTAGCAGTAAGAGTATTGTTAATCATAATGTTCAGTTGTGCAACATCTGCTCTGTTACCAAACATTGTATAGAAGGTTTTGCCAATATTAAGTGTTAGTTTATTGGCAGTCATCCAGGTTGATATTTCTTATAGCTCTTCATTAATAATGGTGTTGAGTGAGGCAAGATTTGGGTGGGAGATGACATAAGTCGAGTTGTCAGCAAAGAGAACTGGGTTCAGGTGTTGTGGTACTTTGGGAAGATCATTGATATTTAAGAGAAAGAGCAGGGGACCAAGGACACTTCCCTGTGGTACTCCAGTATCAAGTGGTCGTGTAGATGGGGTTGTGTCTTTAATGGTGACGTATTGATACCTGTTAATACGGTAGGATTTGAAATATATGTGTGTGGCCTCTTATACCGTAATGGTCAAGCTTGTGAAGTAGGATGCTGTGGTCTACGGTATCAAAAGCTTTTCTTAGGTCAATAAAGAGTCCTAATGCGTATTCCTTATTTTTCAGTGCTGTGTAAAGCAGGTCAAGCATTTTTACAACTGCATCATTTGTGCTTTTATTTTTTTCTGAAGCCAAATTGGCATGGGTTGAGCATGCTCTGTGCTGTAATAAACGAATATAATCTCTTGTGCACGAGTTTCTCGAAGATTTTAGATAGTAACGATAAGTTTGAGATTGGCCTGTAGTTATTTACATCTGTGGGGTCAACACCGTTGCGTATTGATGTAACCTTTGCTGTAAATGATCTCCCTCAACTCGAGTTCAATGATACTATCATTAACCAGCTTGCTGATGATGTTATCCATGTAGTGTCATCCACCCCATCACGTGAAAACATAAACATGTGAGGGTAATCGAAAAAAATGAATACGGAACTACGAAGAACAGCAAACTGGGAGAAGAAATGGAGAATCACGACCAACCCAGACAAAGTCCTCACCAGCACCATCGGATGTTCTGCAACAACTATAGAAGACAAGGGGGTTATTTCCATCAGAGGTACATCTATTGTCATCAGAAACCCCAACAAGATCCTGGGATAAGAGATATACAGATCACTCCACATCACACATCACTAAAAAGGTGAACTTATCCAAAGCCCGCCTCAGCAATCTATACAAGTTTAATCAAGGCCCTTCCCACATCAATAAACACCTGAACAAGATGATGATAAGACCTATGCTAGAATATCCTTGTGTACCCATGTCATTAACAACTAAAATCAACATGCTATAACTACAAAGAGTTCAGAATAGAGCACTCCGCTTCATCACAGGTACTAGGAGGAGAGACAGAATCAGAATGGAAGATCTACACATCCAACAGGAGATAGATGTGATAAATGAAAGTCTTGATAAACTAAAGAGACAACTATACGACATGCAAGAACTCTATATACCAGACAGAGAAAACCCTCCCCAACCACCAAATACCATCGATTGAATCACCACCACCAGATGTAGACTAAACGAAATGTAAACTTTGCCAGATGGATTATTGTTACACCTTGCGTCATTATGTATTGGAGTGCGATAAAATTAATAAATTTAGAGACAACTCCCTCAGAAATGTTCAAGAAATGGCAAAGTATTTTATCCACAGTGGTATATTACAGACCATTCTGGAGAAATACCCTGACTTTGCTAGTGTGTGTGTGTGTACTCACCTGGTTGTGGTTGCAGAGGTCGATTCACAGCTCCTGGCCCAACCTCTTCACTGGTCGCTACTAGGTCACTCTCCCTGAACCATGATCTTTATCATACCTCTGCTTAAAGCTATGTATGGATCCTAACTCCACTACATCGCTTCCCAAACTATTCCAATTCCTGACTACTCTGTGGCTGAAGAAATACTTCCTAACATCCCTGTGATTCATCTGTGTCTTCAACTTCCAACTGTGTCCCCTTGTTGCTGTGTCCTATTTCTGGAACATTCTGTCTTTGTCCACCTTGTCAATTCCTCTCAATATTTTATATGTCGTTATCATGTCCCCCCTATCTCTCCTGTCCTCCAGTGTCGTCAGGTTGATTTCCCTTAACCTCTCCTCGTAGGACATACCTCTTAGCTCTGGGACTAGTCTTATTGCAAACCTCTGCACTTCATTTATTTTTTATTTATTTATTTATTTAATTTATTTTTTATTTGGACATGATACACAGTTGTACAAAGAAATATAATGATTGAGCGAACATGCCAAAAGCGCCTTGTATGCAGAACATTATGGGCAGCTTAAAATTAACTTAAGATTAACTAAGCAATGATATATTCAGTGGTAAAAATTACAGTAAACAAATTACAACATGAAGTACAAATGATTATTCCAAATAAGAAACATTAAAGTTATACAAATTTATAGCATAACAATGTATAATATAATAGAATCAGATGGAGTAAAATCAATAATTTGTAGCGCAGAAACAGGTCATATGGTCACTAGATGAGTTACTGTACATTGTAGCGCAGAAACAGGTCATATGATCACTAGATGAGTTACTGTACATTGTAGCGCAGAAACAGGTCATATGATCACTAGATGAGTTACTGTACATTGTAGCGCAGAAACAGGTCATATGGTCACTAGATGAGTTACTGTACATTGTAGCGCAGAAACAGGTCATATGGTCACTAGATGAGTTACTGTACATTGTAGCGCAGAAACAGGTCATATGGTCACTAGATGAGTTACTGTACATTGTAGCGCAGAAACAGGTCATATGGTCACTAGATGAGTTACTGTACATTGTAGCGCAGAAACAGGTCATATGATCACTAGATGAGTTACTGTACATTGTAGCGCAGAAACAGGTCATATGGTCACTAGATGAGTTACTGTACATTGTAGCGCAGAAACAGGTCATATGGTCACTAGATGAGTTACTGTACATTCAAGAGAATGGAGTATTATATTAGATAATGTAATTAAAAAAACATAGTTTGATAGGGTCACAGGTTATACATTTATGAGATTCAGTTATTCAGTATTTATTTAGTTGTGGGCGAGTAAGTGGTTTTTAAGAAGAATCTTGAATTGATAAACAGACAGTATTTCTTTTATATTCACAGGTAATGAATTCCAGATTTTTGGGCCTTTTATGTGAATTGAGTTTTTACATAGTGTGAGATGGACACGAGGAACATCAAAGAGTGATCTGTGCCTTGTGTTATGGTCATGTGTTCTGTTGAGGTTGGTAAGGAGAAGTTTGAGTGCTTGGCTAGGTGTGGGTTCCAAACTGGTGCCGCATACTCCAATATGGGCCTAACGTACACGGTGTAAAGGGTCCTGAACGATTCCTTATTAAGATGTCGGAATGCTGTTCTGAGGTTTGCTAGGCGCCCATATGCTGCAGCAGTTATTTGGTTGACGTGCGCCTCAGGAGATGTGCCTGGTGTTATACTTACCCCAAGATCTTTTTCTAACCTAGGTAGTAGGTTGGTAGACAGCAACCACCCAGGGAGGTACTACCGTTCTGCCAAGTGAGTGTGAAACAAAAGCCTGTAATTGTTTTACGTGATGGTAGGATTGCTGGTGTCCTTTTGTCTGTCTCATAAACATGCAAGATTTCAGGTACGTTTTGCTACTTCTACTTACACTTAGGTCATACTACACATACATGTACAAGCATATATATATACATATATATATATATATATATATATATATATATATATATATATATATATATATATATATATATATATATATATATATATATATATATATATATATATATATATATATATATATATACACACCCCTCTGGGTTTTCTGCTATTTTCTTTCTAGTTCTTGCTCTTGTTTATTTCCTCTTATCTCCATGCGGAAGTGGAACAGAATTCTTCCTCCGTAAGCCATGCGTGTCGTAAGAGGCGACTGAAATGCCGGGAGCAAGGGACTGGTAACCCCTTCTCCTGTATATATTACTAAATTTGAAAGGAGAAACTTTCGTTTTTCCTTTTGGGGCCACCCCACCTCTGTGGGATACGGCCGGTGTGTTGAAAGAAAGATCTTTTTCCTTGAGCAAGGTTTGTAGTTTTTGGCCTCCTAGTCTGTACTCTGTCTGCGGTCTTCTTTGCCCTTCTCCAATCCTCATGACTTTGCACTTGATGGAGTTGAATCCCATGAGCCAGTTGCTGGACCTGGTCTGCAGCCTGTCCAGATCCCTTTGTAGTTCTGCCTGGTCTTCGTCCGAATGAATTCTTCTTATCAACTTCAAATCATCTGCTAACAGGGACACTTCGGAGTCTATTCCTTCCGTCATGTCGTTCACAAATACCAGAAACAGCACTGGTCCTAGGCCTGACCCCTGTGGGACCCCACTCGTCACAGGTGCCCACTCTGACACCTCGCCACGTACCATGACTCGCTGCTGCTGCTATGTGTGTGTGCTTGTGTGTGTGTGTGTGTGTGTGTGTGTATGTACTCACCTAATTGTACTCACCTAATTGTGGTTGCAGGGGTTGAGACTCAGCTCCTGGCCCCGCCTCTTCACTGATCGCTACTAGGTCCTCTCCCTCTCTGCTTCCTGAGCTTTGTCATACTTCTTAAAATTATGTATGGTTCCTGCCTCCACTACTTCACTTGCTAGGCTATTCCACTTCCTGACGACTCTATGAATGAAGGAATACTTCCTAACGTCCCTGTGACTCGTCTGAGTCTTCAGTTTCCAATTGTGACCCCTTGTTTCTGTGTCCCCTCTCTGGAACATCCTGTCTCTGTCCACCTTGTCTATTCCCCGCAGTATCTTGTATGTCGTTATCATGTCTCCCCTGACCCTTCTGTCCTCCAGTGTCGTCAGTCCGATTTCCCTCAACCTTTCCTCGTACGACATTCCCCTGAGCTCTGGAACTAGCCTTGTTGCAAACCTTTGTACTTTCTCTAACTTCTTGACGTGCTTGACCAGGTGTGTGTTCCAGACTGGTGCTGCATACTTCAGTATGGGCCTAACATACACAGAGTACAGTGTCTTGAACAATTCCTTATTAAGGTATCGGAACGCTATTCTCAGGTTTGCCTGGCGCCCGGATGCTGCAGCAGTTATTTGGTTGATGTGTGCCTCCGGTGACGTGCTCGGTGTTATGGTCACCCCAAGATCTTTCTCCCTGAGTGAGGTCTGTAGTCTTTGTCCACCTAGCCTATACTCTGTCTGCGGTCTTCTTTGCCCCTCCCCAATCTTCATGACTTTGCATTTGGCAGGGTTGAATTCGAGAAGCCAGTTTCTGGACCACATGTCCAGCCTGTCCAGGTCTCTTTGCAGTCCTGCCTCATCCTCATCCGATTTAATTCTTCTCATCAGCTTCACATCATCTGCGGATAGGGACATTCCAGAGTCTAAGATAAGATAAGATAAGATAAGATTTCGTTCGGATTTTTAACCCCGGAGGGTTAGCCACCCAGGATAACCCAAGAAAGTTAGTGTGTCATCGAGGACTGTCTAACTTATTTCCATTGGGGTCCTCAATCTTGTCCCCCAGGATCCGACCCACACCAGTCGACTAACACTCAGGAACCTATTTGCTGCTAGGTGAACAGGACAATAGGTGTAAGGAAACGTGTCGAAATGTTTCCACCCGCCGGGAATCGAACCCGGGCCCTCCGTGTGTGAAGTGGGAGCTTTAGCCACCAGGCCACCGGTGGCATATATCAAAAATAGCACTGGTCCTAGAAATGACCCCTGTGGGACCCGTCTCATCACAGGTGCCCACTGCGATACCTCTTCACGTACCATGACTCGTTGTTGCCTCCCTGTCAGGTATTCCCTGATCCATTGCAGTGCCCTCCCTGTTATATGCGCCTGATCCTCCAGCTTCTGCACTAATCTCTTGTGAGGAACTATGTCAAAGAACTTCCTGCAGTCCAGGAAAATGCAATCAACCCACCTCTCTCTCTCGTGTCTTACTTCTGTTACCTTGTCATAAAACTCTAGAAGGTTTGTGGCACAGGATTTGCCTTCCATGAACCATGCTGGTTTTCATTTATAATCTTGTTCCGTTCCAGGTGTTCCACCACTCTCCTGATAATCTTCTCCATGACTTTGCACACAGTACATGTGAGAGACACAGGTCTGTAGTTTAGTGCTTCGTTTCTGTTTCCTTTCTTAAATATGGGGACTACATTTGCTGTCGTCCATTCCTCAGGTAGTTGCCCAGTTTCAAGGGATGTGTTGAAGATTGTGGTTAGGGGCACGCACAGCATCTCTGCTCCTTCTCTAAGGACACACGGTGTGTGTGTGTGTGTGTGTGCGCGTGTGAGCATGCTTGTGTGTGTGCATATGTTTGTATGCTCGTGTGCACGTACTCACCTAGTTGAGGTTGCGGGGTTCGAGTCCGAGCTTCTGGCCCCGCCTCTTCACTGATCGCTACTAGGTCACTCTCCCTGAGCCGTGAGCTTTATCATACCTCTGCTTAAAGCTATGTATGGATCCTGCCTCCACTACATCGCTTCCCAAATTATTCCACTTACTGACTACTCTGTGGCTGAAGAAATACTTCCTAACATCCCTGATTCATCTGCGTCTTCAACTTCCAACTGTGTCCCCTTGTTACTGTGTCCAATCTCTGGAACATCCTGTCTTTGTCCACCTTGTCAATTCCTCTCAGTATTTTGTATGTCGTTATCATGTTCCCCCTATCTCTCCTGTCCTCCAGTGTCGTCAAGTTGATTTCCCTTAACCTCTCCTCGTAGGACATACCTCTTAGCTCTGGGACTAGTCTTGTTGCAAACCTTTGCACTTTCTCTAGTTTCTTTACGTGCTTGGCTAGGTGTGGGTTCCAAATTGGTGCCGCATACTCCAATATGGGCCTAACGTACACGGTGTACAGGTGTCTGTCTGTGCGTGCGCACTCGTGTGTGTATGTGTGTGCGTGCTCGTGTGTGTGTGTGTGCTCGTGTGGGTGTATGACCCACTTAATATTTGTATTTATAACTCATTACAATTGTGACCAGGTGTGGACATGTCACTGGCTCATTACTTTGTAATTAACCATGTATAGGAGTGAGGATGATTAATTACCTTTGTAACTTGCCATGATTGTGACCAGATCTACCTGGAGTTCATTACCTTTGTAACTAGTTCAGTTATCATAACTTTGGGGTCCAGTCCCTGGACCCGTTATGTACCTTTGTAATCTTTTGACTACCGCCCACAGGATGGGTATGGGGTGCATAATAAACATATTAAACTAACTACATCATCAATATACCTTCCCACAGAACTCAAAGAATGACCCTTCAACAGAGAGTGTGACGATTCATCCAGGAGGATAATTTCCAGAGACTAATGATCCTGAGTGACCTCCTACAAGATATAGATGAATGGGTAACACCGGAACCCTTTTATGTCCAATAAGGACAAAACTACCCCCAATTTATGGAGACTTCCCTTTTACCTTATTAACTATTACATCTAACCATGTATCAACTGCAAACCTATTACGGCAGGACAACACCTCTGAAACAGCTGAGCCGGCCAGTATCTCCGGGTAGCAATCAACCAACATCAAACGCCTTTCTATCCCATTTCCAGCCTATGCCCCACAGTAGCAAAAAAAAAAAAAAAAGCAATTGCAAAAAGAATACCCCCTGCTAACTTAGTATCATACAGTTTTACATTTGTTATAACTGTGTGAAACTGATGGGCAAGTGTTATACACCATTCAATGAAACAGATTTCTTTAATAACACCGCACACGCAAATGTGTAGTAAACTGCACCAAAGTGGCTGGGTCAGTTACCTTTATTACCCCAACTCCACAACCCCACCAACACTTTTCCCATATTCCCATCCTCACCCATCCTTCTTCCTTCCCCATCTTACCAAAGTTCAGGTCATACAAGTCAAGCCGTCTCAACTAATGGGACTTTGTGAAAAATTTGCTTTCAGCCAACAGATAAGAGAATCCACCAGATATGAAAATACACTGGAGATGATTTTCACGAACAACGAGGAGCTAATCAGACATAACCATCACAAACACAATATGCAATGATGACAACATAAAATATAAACGAGTATATATTCAGGAGTGGAAAACTCCAGAAATAGTAAAAGAAAATGGATGTTTAGTAATTAAATACATCAAAGATCTATCAGCAGTATAAACCAATCAGGGAAAATTAGGGACGAAATTAACCAAGAACTTTCAGACATACCCTGGGAAACAGTCAAGAGTGCTCTAAACCCTCACCAGTGCCTGAAAAAGCGGAATACAGAAGCTTACAAAATATGCATTAAATATTTATATTACGAAAATCCCAAAGATCAAATATAGAAGAAAAAAATGGAGAATGTACTGAAGAAAAGAGGTTATTGAACTGCTTAAAAACAGGACTGTCACGAAGGATTAATGACAATACCAACCAAGACATCACCGAGACACAACAAAAACTTAAGCTGAAAAAAAAAAATCTACACATATGCAAAATCCAGATTAAGAACTACTAGTAAAAGTGAACCATTAATCACAGGAAGTTCATACACTAACAGTGAAAATGAAATGAGAGAAATTCTAATGGGCCAATATGAATTAGTGTTCAATAATCTATTTAACGAAAGCAAGATGGAGAATGTAAAATCTGAAAAATAAATAGAAAACATGCCCACTGATGCACACCTGAACCTGAGTTGTGGAATTCATTATTTATAAAGTGCAAAATACCACTAGCATGACACTTTGATTTAGGAGAAATATCAGAGATCTTAGAGTGAAGAATTAGATCCTTTGCAACAGAGCGCCAACTAAATTACAGACCTGTAACCCTAACGTCGCGCATCATTAGACTTTGCAAGGGTGATGAGACGTCAAATTAAAAATTTCATGGAACAGCACAACCCATACCAGCTTGGATTTAGAGTGGAAAGATCATGCATGCCACAATTACTAAACCAATATGACAGGATTACGGAGGCTTTGGAAGAAAATCAAAACGTAGATTGGGTATACACGGATTTGCAAAGACATTTGACAAATGCAATCATTGAGTGAGTGCACATAATTTGAGGGCGACAGGTATGATGGGGAAAGTAGGCAAAGGATTTTTTAACTGACAAATAGAACACAGCAATAATAAACAGGGCAAAATCTGTCATTAGCAAACAGCTTAATACCCCAGGCACGGTCCTGGCGTCTTTACTGTTTCTTATCTTTATAGCAGAAATAAAAACACTAACCACAGTTTCTTATCATTCGCGGAACACACTAAAAATGCGAGATATAAACAAAATCTTCCAGTGGGCAGGGGAATAATATGATGTCAATAGGGAAAAGTTCCAATTGCTTAGAGAATGAAACGAGTAAGAACTCAAAATGGACATGGTATACAAAATGCAAGATCACCAAATAGATGGAAAAAAGAAATCTGAAAGACCTAGGTGTAATAGGTAACCCTTCTTTCAAAGAACACAATAAGGTAAATATCACGAAAGTCAGACAAAATGACAAGGTGGATAATAACAATTTTCAACACAAGGGAAATGGTGTAAATGGAGACGTTTTTCAAATTACCTGTGCTCTCTGGCTCAGAGTATTGTTCAGTGTTGACTGCACCTTTCAACGCAGAAGAGATCAGAGATGGAATAGATAGAGATCATTTACGGTCCACATAGCACAAATAAAGCATTTAAAAATACTGGGCGACGTGGGCAGTATAAGAAAATATTGTATCACTATCCATGGTCCCAGATAGTTTAGCACTACAACAGAATATAAGAAACATTGCTGGAATAAGTGTAAAAGTCTTCAAGAGGAAACTGGACAATTACATACTCCAAGTGCCGTATCAACCAGGCTGTGATGAATATGTGAGCCAGTGAGCAATCAGCAGCAAGAACCTGATTAACCAGGCAAGCACCAGACAAAACTGGTCGAGGACCGGGCTGTGGGAGTAGGAAGAACTCTCGAAACCAGTCAAAGGTATATCAAAGGTACACCGTGTGTTGCGCCTGCGGAAATTATTCCCCCGAAACCCTCTCCAGGTAAACTCCAGGTAACCAATGTTCTCCCGCTGCGACTGGATGACGTTGGAAGTCATCAGAGAACAGTCTCTGTAACTCGATCTTGAGCCAGGGCTTTGATAATAGCGTTCACATCTGGTGACGGAGGGGCGGAGGTCTTGCAGATTGCTGTCAAGACGGCACCGGTGGGCTCTTCGCCACAGGACTCTCCCTTTTTCCCACTGCTCCTGTGGAACGTTGGAATTCTCCTGTAGAGGTTCTCCGCGTCCTCCAGTGTCTGTGGCAGGGGTCTTCCAGAGGTTTCGGGCAGGAGGGCGGCCGAGATCACCCCCAGGCAGCCCAAACATCCCAACATGAGGTGGGTGTGCCACGGACGAGTCTGTGGGAAGGAATGTGGGGAAGGGATTAATTAATAGTTATGGTGGTCGGAAGATCTGCAGAGAGAAGGACAAAAGACAAATGTGTCATTTAATCCGTTTCAAACTTTCATCACTGCTCAAAGGAAGCTTTACTTTATTTTTAACTGGTTTGCATAGCTTTCAATTTGCTAACTTTATTAAGCATGTGATTTTCTGTGCCATAATTGAAGAATGCTATCTCTGATCGGCTTCAAACTCTAAACTTCATCGGAATTTGTTTTTAACCTTGAGCTGAGCACGTGCTAATTTGCAAAATAGACATAAATATGGACAAAATAGACACATGTGCAACTCTTGGGTATCTGTTGGGTATCTGCCAGATAGTTCCTGACTATGGAACTGAACTTCTCCAGGCTGAGGGACTGACAACCTCAAATTCTACGACTTCAAGGGTGATGGACTGATTACATCGTCTTCACATCTCTACTGTTCCTGCCTACTTTCTGTATTCGACTGAAGAAGCCTACTGTGTAGGCGAAACGTTTCGGAATAAAGTTGCCTAACTGTTGCCTATGTGTCTTACCTACCACCGTACGGTTAGGCATTGCTGTCTTGGTTTAAGGTTGCTGCTTACCATAACCCCCAAGTCCTTTTCGCAATCTGTATGGCTAAGTTCTACATTATTTAACTTATAAGTGCTAGAGTTATGGACACTCCCGAGCTTCAGAACCTTGCATTTATCTACATTGAACTGCATCTGCCACTTTTCTGACCAAGAATAGAGTTTGTCTAAATCCTTCTGAAGTTCCCTAACATCTACGTTTGAATCAATTATCCTACCTATCTTTGTGTCATCGGCGAATTTGCTCAAATCACTAGTAATTCCTTCATCAAGATCATTGATATATATATTATAAACAACAACGGGCCCAAGACTGATCCCTGTGGAACGCCACTCGTTACTGATCCCCACTCGGATTTAACCCCATTTATTGACTCTCTGCTTCCTGTCTGTGAGCCATGATTCGATCCACGAGAGCACCCTTCCCCCAATGCCATGAGCTGCCACTTTAACAGTCTTTGGTGCGGAACTCTATCAAAAGCCTTACTAAAATCTAAGTAAATAATATCAAATTCTTTATCGTGGTCAACAGCCTCAAAAGCTTTACCGAAGAAAGTTAATAAATTAGTTAGACAAGACCGGCCTCTTGTGAATCCATGCTGAGTATCATTAATCAAGTTATGCTTATCGAGATGGCTTCTTATAATCTCAGCTATAATTGACTCTAGTAATTTGCCTACAATTGAGGTCAGGCTTATTGGGCGGTAATTTGACGGTAACGACTTGTCCCCTGTTTTAAAAATAGGAATTACATTAGCCATCTTCTACATATCAGACACTACACCTGTTTGAAGAGATAAATTAAAAATATTAGTTAATGGTTCACAGAGTTCCATTTTGCATTCCTTAAGAACCCTTGAAAAAACTTCATCAGGACCCGGCGACTTATTTTGCTTCAGTCTGTCTATCTGCTTCACAACCATTTCACTAGTGACTGTGATGTTACATAATTTATCTTCTTCTAGCCCACTATAAAAATTAATTACTGGAATATTGTTAGTGTCTTCCTGTGTAAAAACCGAGAGAAAATAATTATTTAAAATCGAGCACATTTCATTCTCTTTGTCAGTAAGATGCCCATAGTTATTTTTAAGGGGACCTATCTTATCTCTTACTTTTGTTCTATATACCTGGAAAAAACTTTTTGGGTTAGTTTTAGAATCCCTAGCAACTTTAATTTCATAGTCCCTTTTAGCTTTTCTTATCCCCTTTTTAATGTCCCTCTTAATGTCAATATATTGATTCATAAGATGACCCTCACATCTTTTGATACGCCTATAAATTCCTTTCTTATGCCCTAGTAGATATTTGAGCCTATTATTCATCCATTTTGGGTCATTTCTATTTGATCTAATTGCTTTATACGGGATAAACGTTCTTTGAGCAGCATGTATAGTGTTCAGAAAACTGTCATATTGATAGCTCTTTTCGTTACCCCAGTCAACAGATGATAAGTGTTCTCTAAGCCCATCGTAATCTGCTAAGCGAAAATCTGGGACTGTTACTGAGTTATCGCTACTATCATACTTCCATTCAATGCTAAATGTAATTGATTTGTGGTCGCTAGCTCCCAATTCCTCTGAAATTTCTAAATTATTAACAAGGGATTCATTGTTTGCCAGAACTAAGTCAAGCAGGTTATTACCCCTTGTAGGTTCTGTCACAAACTGCTTCAAAAAACAATCCTGAACTACTTCTAAGAAGTCGTATGATTCTAAATTCCCAGTCAAGAAATTCCAATCAATATGACTAAAGTTAAAGTCTCCTAGAATTACTACATTATCGTGCCTTCTGGGCCTAACAATTTCCTCCCATAGTAGTCTCCCTTGGTCCCTATCTAAGTTTGGGGGACGGTATATCACACCTAAAATCAATTTTTCATGCCCCTCTATTACTTCAGACTTAATACCCGTTTTTATGAGGTACTTTCTCGGAGGAATGTTGTTACTGGGCTGTGCAAGTTCAAATTTGCCAATTGTATTAAAAAACAAGAGGATTCTAGTGTCCATGTAATATCTAGAGAACGCATGTTCTGATAGACTTTAAACCTTTACAGCTTGTGTATCTTAGCATAAGTTTCAGGCGGCTGTGTAGACTCCATATGCTAATTTTGTTGAAGAAATTGGGAAATATATTTCCATGCAGTAATTTTGGAATGCCAGTTCTGGTAACTTTGGAATGCCAGTTCTGGTAACTTTGGAATGCCAGTTCTGGTAACTTTGGAATGCCAGTTCTGGTAACTTTGGAATGCTAGTTCTGGTAACTTTGGAATGCCAGTTCTGGTACCTTTGGAATGCCAGTTCTGGTAACTTTGGAATGCCAATTCTGGTAACTTTCGAATGCCAGTTCTGGTAACTTTCGAATGCTAGTTCTGGTAACTTTGGAATGCCAATTCTGGTAACTTTAGAATGCCAGTTCTGGTAACTTTGGAATGCCAGTTTTGGTAACTTTGGAATGCCAGTTGTGGTAACTTTGGAATGCCAGTTGTGGTAATTTTGGAATGCCAGTTCTGGTAACTTTGGAATGTCAATTCTGGTAACTTTGGAATGCCAGTTCTGGTAAATTTGGAATGCCAATTCTGGTACCTTTGGAATGCCAATTCTGGTACCTTTGGAATGACAATTCTGGTACCTTTGGAATGACAGTTCTGGTAAACTTCAAATTCTCAACACTGATATTTAATATATTTGAAACTTAGGTCGCACTCTGTAGTATTTCCTTTGCATGTATCGAGGTTGAGGGTCTGGATTTATAGGTTACAGGAATACTGCATCTTATTTGGATGGTAAAGCGACCTTAACAATTTTAGTTAGATGATGGTGTGAAGAAAGGTGACAAAGAGGGGAAGATATGAATTGTGATGCGAGGAAGACTGAAGTAGAGGGAAGAGAAATGAGTGAACGTGTGAGAGAAAGTGATATAGCGGGAGAGAAACGAGTGGTGGTGTAAGGAAAGATAATTTAGAGGAAACAGCGGTGTGGACGAGATGGTGGTGGTGGTGTTGTGGAGGATGAGAGGAAGGTGCGTCATGGAAGACATGATAGTAAGAAAATAAGCAAAATATAAAGAAAAAAACAGAAACACTTTTTTTTTTTTAATATTTTGCCTGGAGGATGAGGCTTGTTGTAGGACGCGACTCATCCTGCTAACAAACACAGTTTGATGTACACAGTATATCTCAACCTAAATAGTTGACAATGTTTTAACATTGATTAGTTCGTTTACTGATTTTAAATGTATTAGCTATTAGAGAATCGGTAAAGCTGCATGTAACTTGTGTACAACCTTAACGTACTGTTAAATTAAGATAAGTGTGAGCATACACTCAGTCATGACATAGTCTTGGAGGCTTCCAGTGTTTCTCTTGTGCACTCTCTTTCGTTAACAGACTGACTTTATGTGTGCTAGGATTTATCACACATGTACTGTTTTTCTGTAATGTAAATGGTTTAGAAAACCAACAGGTTGAAGACTTATACACTTTCAACTCACCTGTCTGCAGTATTTACTGCAGACAGGTGCATATACTGTACTTTTCTCAAGACTGTTGGACTCAACACATCGACTCTAGGCTAGTTTAATATCTTTATTACTCGCCCCATACCCATCCTGTGGGCGGTAGTCACCCCATACTCATCCTGTGGGCGGTAGTCACCCCATACCCATCCTGTGGGCGGTAGTCACCCCATACCCATCCTGCGGGAGGTAGTCACCCCATACCCATCCTGTGGGCGGTAGTCACCCCATACTCATCCTGTGGGCGGTAGTCACCCCATACCCATCCTGCGGGAGGTAGTCACCCCATACCCATCCTGTGGGCGGGAGTCAAAAGTTTACAGAGGTATATAACTGGACTGGACCCCAGGCTGAGGGACTTATTTCCTCAAACTCCTCATCTTCCACCGCTCTTCTCTGTATTGGACTGAGGAAGCCAATGGCTGGCGAAACGTTTCCACAATAAATATTCTCGAATGTTTCAAAAGTGTCTAATTCTTCATTGTTTTGAGTATCACGGTTGCAAGAGCATTTGTTCCATAATTTGTTTGTCAGTGGTTGTAGCCACCTCGCTTGTGCGTAATGTATTGTGTCCCTGCAAGAGATGTTGTATATAAACTTTCTTTGTATTTGACTGGCTCCTCCTCCTTTTTCACCACTACTACTACTCTACTTCTACTACTACTACTACTACTACTACTACCAACTCCACCACTACCTCTTCCTGCCTATATATAGCCGTCCTGCTCCACTTCTGGTTAGTGTGACTTTGTAAATGGTCCAAGTCGGATGGAAACGTCGTCGTAAGCTCCTCTCTTCTATGTGCGGGTTATTTGTGTATGTTGTATATACCGGCTACAATTGTAATGGTTTGTACCACTCTTACTTAATTCTCGGGACGTTGGGATGTATCACCTTACTACTGATATCTTTCCTTAATCCTAATACTTCCACCACCACCATGGAACTACTGGGGATGTTACATGTCATTCTTAATACTAGTAACATGAATAAAACAAATATTGAAAGAGTCTGAGCTTGCTACCATCTGCAGCTCATAAGACTGCCATCCCCACGAGCCCCTTTGAGGCGGGGTAGATGGCAGACCAGAGGCCTAGCTTCTCCCTACGAGCCCCGTGAGGGCGGGGAATGTGGCTAGGCCTGGGGACACTTGGTCCCAAAGATGAGGAGGTACTTGTACCTCCTCCCATGGGAGACTTAAGTCTCGAGACACTCCCCAGATAGGGAGCCAAGGCCGGGTCACCACTACTTGGAAAAGACCCGGGCCGGGAGAATACCGGTGAATAAAAAAAAAAAAACAAATATTGAAGATATATTAAGCACATATATTTTACATACAACAATTTTATGATACATCCTGTCAAATAAAGTATCTCCTATTGTGCTGCATCATCTCAATCATCTGGATCCCACATACAATATATACAAAAGTAATATTAAACCTCCTATATTCTTCCACTCATGGAACAGGAAAATTGCCATGTGACTCCCACCCCCTGCGGGTGCCTCACCTTGTGACTCCCACCCCCTGCGGGTGCCTCACCTTGTGACTCCCACCCCCTGCGGGTGCCTCACCTTGTGACTCCCACCCCCTGCGGGTGCCTCACCTTGTGACTCCCACCCCCTGCGGGTGCCTCACCTTGTGACTCCCACCCCCTGCGGGTGCCTCACCTTGTGACTCCCACCCCCTGCGGGTGCCTCACCTTGTGACTCCCACCCCCTGCGGGTGCCTCACCTTGTGACTCCCACCCCCTGCGGGTGCCTCACCTTGTGACTCCCACCCCCTGCGGGTGCCTCACCTTGTGACTCCCACCCCCTGCGGGTGCCTCACCTTGTGACTCCCACCCCCTGCGGGTGCCTCACCTTGTGACTCCCACCCCCTGTGGGTGTCTCACCTTGTGACTCCCACCCCCTGCGGGTGCCTCACCTTGTGACTCCCACCCCCTGCGGGTGCCTCACCTTGTGACTCCCACCCCCTGCGGGTGCCTCACCTTGTGACTCCCACCCCCTGCGGGTGCCTCACCTTGTGACTCCCACCCCCTGCAGGTGCCTCACCTTGTGACTCCCACCCCCTGCGGGTGCCTCACCTTGTGACTCCCACCCCCTGCGGGTGCCTCACCTTGTGACTCCCACCCCCTGCGGGTGCCTCACCTTGTGACTCCCACCCCCTGTGGGTGCCTCACCTTGTGACTCCCACCCCCTGCGGGTGCCTCACCTTGTGACTCCCACCCCCTGCGGGTGCCTCACCTTGTGACTCCCACCCCCTGCGGGTGCCTCACCTTGTGACTCCCACCCCCTGCGGGTGCCTCACCTTGTGACTCCCACCCCCTGTGGGTGCCTCACCTTGTGACTCCCACCCCCTGCGGGTGCCTCACCTTGTGACTCCCACCCCCTGCGGGTGCCTCACCTTGTGACTCCCACCCCCTGCGGGTGCCTCACCTTGTAACTCCCACCCCCTGCGGGTGCCTCACCTTGTGACTCCCACCCCCTGCGGGTGCCTCACCTTGTGACTCCCACCCCCTGCGGGTGCCTCACCTTGTGACTCCCACCCCCTGCGGGTGCCTCACCTTGTGACTCCCACCCCCTGCGGGTGCCTCACCTTGTGACTCCCACCCCCTGCGGGTGCCTCACCTTGTGACTCCCACCCCCTGCGGGTGCCTCACCTTGTGACTCCCACCCCCTGCGGGTGCCTCACCTTGTGACTCCCACCCCCTGCGGGTGCCTCACCTTGTGACTCCCACCCCCTGCGGGTGCCTCACCTTGTGACTCCCACCCCCTGCGGGTGCCTCACCTTGTGACTCCCACCCCCTGCGGGTGCCTCACCTTGTGACTCCCACCCCCTGCGGGTGCCTCACCTTGTAACTCCCACCCCCTGCGGGTGCCTCACCTTGTGACTCCCACCCCCTGCGGGTGCCTCACCTTGTGACTCCCACCCCCTGCGGGTGCCTCACCTTGTGACTCCCACCCCCTGCGGGTGCCTCACCTTGTGACTCCCACCCCCTGCGGGTGCCTCACCTTGTGACTCCCACCCCCTGCGGGTGCCTCACCTTGTGACTCCCACCCCCTGTGGGTGCCTCACCTTGTGACTCCCACCCCCTGCGGGTGCCTCACCTTGTGACTCCCACCTCCTGCGGGTGCCTCACCTTGTGACTCCCACCCCCTGCGGGTGCCTCACCTTGTGACTCCCACCCCCTGCGGGTGCCTCACCTTGTGACTCCCACCTCCTGCGGGTGCCTCACCTTGTGACTCCCACCCCCTGCGGGTGCCTCACCTTGTGACTCCCACCTCCTGCGGGTGCCTCACCTTGTGACTCCCACCCCCAGTGGGTGCCTCACCTTGTGACTCCCACCCCCTGTGGGTGCCTCACCTTGTGACTCCCACCCCCTGCGGGTGCCTCACCTTGTGACTCCCACCCCCTGCGGGTGCCTCACCTTGTGACTCCCACCCCCTGCGGGTGCCTCACCTTGTGACTCCCACCCCCTGCGGGTGCCTCACCTTGTGACTCCCACTCCCTGCGGGTGCCTCACCTTGTGACTCCCACCCCCTGCGGGTGCCTCACCTTGTGACCCCCACCCCCTGCGGGTGCCTCACCTTGTGACTCCCACCCCCTGCGGGTGCCTCACCTTGTGACTCCCACCCCCTGCGGGTGCCTCACCTTGTGACTCCCACCCCCTGCGGATGCCTCACCTTGTGACTCCCACCCCCTGCGGGTGCCTCACCTTGTGACTCCCACCCCCTGCGGGTGCCTCACCTTGTGACTCCCACCCCCTGCGGGTGCCTCACCTTGTGACTCCCACCCCCTGCGGGTGCCTCACCTTGTGACTCCCACCCCCTGCGGGTGCCTCACCTTGGGGAAGTCACTAAGTTTATTCAGATACAATTACACACAAAAACATAAACACAAGTTATTGGTAATTAGAATTGTCCTACATAGTAGTAATATGTGCAAATTACCTCCTAGGATAACAATGAAAAAGGAAGACCAGTGACTTATTACAGTGCAAGGTGATGTACTGTGTCCCATGAATATCTTCAGGGATGTCCCTCATGGTGCACTGCTCGTCAGCTAACCACCGAGTGCTACCAGTGGCCGCTAACCTCTGGAATAATGCCTAGACCTCACTGTCTCACCGACCCGCCACCTCTGTAGACTGAGGTTGTCCAGGCTGCTGAAGGATTCAACATGTTGTAGCGTATCTGTATGACCTTCTGCTAGGACTCCAGGCCCTAGCCCATATTTAAACTGTGGGGTCGTTGATGTGAAGAAGAGATGACTACATCTGACTTAGTGTTATGGACATGTCCAGATAACTATTACTTTGAAAGAATGCTGCTCATATGAGCAGTTTTTAAATACCACTATAGTTCGTCACCAAGTGATTAGGCCTAATGAAAAACAATTCAAACAGGGCCTAATTACAAAACAACTAAGTAAATGATACACCTCAATACTTGTGGAAAATTAAATTTACCTGGATGTAACTCATAAGATACATACTAGTAAATGGTAACAAAGATAATTATTCTTTATCAAGGTTACAGAGACAAGTAGGAATTTTAGGACACCTGGGTGGCAAAAAATGTCCTCCTTCGATACCTACAATAATCTATCTCTCCACAAGTCACTCTGGACTTATATTAATTTCAAATGAAATATACATAACCAGGAATTCTGGTAAAAACATTAATATAAATATGTGGACCGTACATTAAATTTAAAATGTAAATACAAATACATTGAAGGAGAATTTATAATAATGAGACTCAACAATTAGTCTGGAGATCACGGTGTGTCATATAAACCCCTGCCTAAATATGAAGAAAATACTGGCCAGAATTCCAACATAAATAGACAACTTAGCTGGGGTTCCAAAGCTGTCCTGTCCATCCGCTTAATGCTCACGTTATGCAGGACTGCAAATCCAACGATTTCGGCTTCTATTTGAGAGATTTTGAGCCCAATATAACCCCTAAAGCGACGAAAATTTATGCACATTTCACTAACGTGCCTGTACCACATTCAAAACAATGGTGTCCCCCCCCCGCTCGTCAGTGCAGGTGCAGAGCTTCCCTGTCGGTTCTCTTCTTTAAAATACACTTTAGAGCAATAGTAATGTATTAATCAGGTATATTTACATTATAAAAAATATACAGCATAATTTTGGGAAATTATTTTCCACAATACTTACTAATCACATACGGAACTCCAAACAAATTTATTATGTAAACAAATTTAATGAAATACAAGGTAACGTGAAAAAGACTTGGAAAACTCTCTCTGAAATTTTGGGCTCTAGAAAACTGTCTAGAAGCAGAGAGATTAACTTAGCAACACTAGACGAACCACACATACAGCCTATAGACACTGACAATGAACTTAATATCTTCTTTGCTACTATAGGATCAAAACTTACAAGCAAAATCCCAAACACAAATACTCAGCCACAAGACTACCTCACTGGTAATTACCTAAATTCTCTATATATAGCACTTACAAATCCTACTGAAGTCTCACTAATAATTAGATCATTAAAAAAACAAGGTAAGAGAATTAAATAACTTGCCAACAATCATGTACAAAAAAAGCAGCTCATATGTTGTCTTCCATTATTGCAACACTATTTAACAAATCTGTTGAATCTTCAACATTCCCATCTATACTCAAGACAGCAAGAGTCACCCCGATCCTCAGAGGAGGTGATGCTACAGAACTAAATAACTACAGACCAATATCTAACTTACCTTTATTCTCTAAAATCTTCGAAAAAATAATACGTAAACAAATCTACTCCTGCTTCCTATCACATAACATACTGAACCCCTGCCAGTTTGGGTTTAGGTCAAAAAAAAAAAAAAGCACGAATTATGTAATTATTCAGATGCTCGAGTTACTATATACAGCAATTGACAAAAATGAATATCATCTGGGGATCTTCACAGACCTACCGAAAGTATTTGATACAGTAGACCACAATATCTTGCACCTAAAACTAGAGCATTATGGGGTCAGAGGACACTCTCAACTACCTAAAATCTTATCTTAGTGGTAGACACCAGTATGTATACATAAATGGCGTGACCTCCAATACTCAGCCTGGAGTTGTTGGAGTGCCACAGGGAAGTGTCCTAGGTCCTCTACTTATTCTTATTTACATCAATGACCTCCCAAATGCATCGCGACTCCTTAAACCAGTTCTATTCACGGATGACATCACTTAAGTCTTCTCCCACCCAAACCCGGCTATACATAGTAACACTGTAAACAGCGAGCTACATAAAATGTCAAACTGGATGACGACCAACAAACTTACTCTCAATATAGACAAAACCTACTTAATGCTTTTTGGAAACAGAGTATTAAATATCCAGTTAAACATATCGATAAATGGTTCACCCACTACAAGACGCACTGAGGGCAAATTTCTAGTTCTCCACCCACATCCAGCATATAACTAAGGAATTTTACAAAACAGTAAGTATCCTTCTCCTAGACAGTGTCAACGGAACACACAGGCATAACACGAGGCACAAAACAATTTTTGACATCCCTCGTGTCTGTCTCACGCTTTGCAAAAATGCAATGCACATAAAGGGCCCGAAGATCTGGAACTCTGCCTGAAGCAGCAAGAGGTCCCCTGCCCACAAATCAGTTTAGGACCATACTAAAAAATCATCTCATCTCTCAATAACAAACACACCCACACCATGCTCAACCCCAACCAAATTCAAAGCAACTCCCCCAAATATTTTATTATCCCTTAACTATTAAGCCATTATTAAAAATTGTAAATGTATGTTTGTATTACTAAATGTACTACCTCATATTAATTAATAATAGAGTAAAATATTGACTATGTGTATTCTACCAGTCTTCACCTGTCTAGACTTAATTAAGTAGCCAATAAGTATTAGGTTAAGTCTGCCCGAAATGCCTCGGCATAATGGTAGTTTTCTTTGCTTCAATTAAATTATGATATGTAAACACACACTGTAACCTTAGCAAAGAAATAAATTTTTATTTTATTTTATTATATATTAATCAGTTATTATTATATATTAATCAGTAAGACGCTGGTGCCCAATTTTTAGTATAGGAAAACTGCAGTCATCTGCAGGTGAGGAGGAGGTCAGGAGGTCCCTAGTTGTATGGGAAACTGGTGGTAAGAGGTAATGAACTGAAGACTTGCCTATATTCTGACTCAACTGTGACATGCTCTGACTTACCTATGACATGCTCTGACTCACCTGTGACATGCTCTGACTCACCTGTGACACGCTCTGACTCATCTGTGACATGCTTTGACTCACCTATGACATGCTCTGACTCACCTAAGACATGCTCTGATTCACCTATAACATGCTATGAGTCACCTATGACATATTCTGAGTCACCTGTGACATGCTCTGCTTCACCTATGACATGCTCTGAGTCACCTGTGACATGCTCTGACTCACCTATGACATGGTTTGACTCATCTGAATCTTCAGCTTCCATGTCACTTGTGACATGCTCTGCTTCACCTATGACATGCTCTGAGTCACCTGTAACATGCTCTGACTCACCTATGACATGGTTTGACTCAACTGAGTCTTCAGCTTCCAAGAGTGACCCCTTGTTTCTGTGTCCCCTCTCTGGAACATCTTGTCTCTGTCCACCTTGTCTATTCCACGCAGTATTTTGTATGTCATTATCATGTCTCCCCTATCCCTCCTGTCCTCCAGTGTTGTCAGGCCGATTTCCCTCAACCTTTCTTCGTAGGACATTCCCCTTAGCTCTGGAACTAACCTTGTCGCAAACCTTTGCACTTTCTCTAATTTCTTGACGTGCTTGATCAAGTACGGGTTCCAAACAGGTGCTGCATACTCCAGTATGGCCCTGACGTACACGGTGTACAGTGTCTTGAAAGATTCCTTACTTAGGTATCGGAACGCTGTTCTCAGGTTTGCCAGGCGCACATATGCTGCAGCAGTTATCTGGTTGATGTGTGCTTCCGGAGACGTACTCGGTGTTATACTCACCCCAAGATCTTTCTCCTTGAGTGAGGTTTGCAGTCTTTGGCCACGTAGCCTATACTCCGTCTGCGGTCTTCTGTGCCCTTCCCCTATCTTTATGACTTTGCATTTGGCGATGTTAAATTCGAGGAGCCAGTTGCTGGACCACGTGTCCAGCCTGTCCAGGTCTCTTTGAAGGTCTGCCTGATCCTCATCTGATTTGATTCTCCTCATTAACTTCACATCATCTGCGAACAGGGATATTTCTGAGTCTATCCCTTCTATCATGTCATTCACACATACCAAAAATAGCAATGGTCCTAGGACTGACCCCTGTAGGACCCCACTCGTCACAGGTGCCCACTGTGATACCTCATCACGTACCATGACTCGTTGTTACCTCCCTGTAAAGTATTCTCTGATCCATTGCAGTGCCCTTCTTGTTATATGTGCCTGATCCCCCAGCTTCTGCACTAATCTCCTGTGAGGAACTGTCGAAAGCCTTCCTGCACTCCAGGAAAATGAAATCAACCCACCCCTTTCTCTCGTGTCTTACTTCTGCTACTTTGTCATAAAACTCCAGAAGGTTTGTGACACAGGATTTGCCTTCCATGAATCCGTGCTGGTTGTCGTTTATAATCTTGCTCCGTTCCAGGTGCTCCACCACTCTCCTCCTGATAATCTTCTCCATGACTGCATACTATACAGGTCAGTGACACTGGTCTGTAGTCTAGGGCCTCGTTTCTGTCTCCTTTCTTAAAAATGGGGACTACATTTGCCGTCTTCCATACCTCAGGTATTTGCGCAATTTCGAGGGATGTGCTGAAGATTGTGGTTAGTGCCACACACAGCATCTCTGCTCCCTCTCTAAGGACCCACGGGGAGATGTCCGATTCCATCACCTTTGAGGTATCAAGGTCACTTAGCAGCTTCTGCACTTCCTCCTCAGTTGTGTGTATGTCATCCAACACTTGTTGGTATATTCCCTTGTTGGTGTTCTCCTTTGTGCTGTCTTCCCAGAGACCTTCCTATCTCTATTGTAAATACTTCCTTAAATCTCTTGTTGAGCTCCTCGCATACCTCTTGATCATTTCTTGTGAGTTCCACACCTTCTTTCCTCAGCCTAGTCACCTGTCGTTTTCGTACTGTCGCTGGACCTCCCTCCTAATCTGTGCATACTCGTTTCTGACTCTTCGACTAATTTCCTTATTTTCCTGGGTTCTTTGCCTTCTGTACTTTTTCCATTCTCTAGTGGACTTAGTTTTTTTTTGCCTCCCTACACCTTCGGGTAAACCAAGGGCTCGTTCTGGTTTACCCATTATTTTTGTTGCCCTTGGGAACAAACCTTTCCTCTGTCTCCTTGCATTTTGTTGTTGCGTATTCCATCATTTCGTTTACTGACTCTCCTACCAATTCTCTGTACCACTGACCCTCGTCCAGGAAGTCCCTCATACAACAACAACACGGAGTCTCAGGTAAGAACCCCTAGGGTCGAGGGGGAAGTGGGAACAGGACGAAGAGTAGATGGTGAGAGGAATGTCTTGAGTCGAAGATAAAGAGTCGGGACTAAACCCAACCGCTAAGCCTTAGAAGCAGACGAGAACATCAACACAAAAAGCAGGAGAATACTCAGTCATCTGGCTGGCCGGCTGGCTGCATCTTGCTGTCTTGATGTTGATTGACAGCTGGCAGAAGCTAGAAGGCTTGGTCAAGGGAGGCTTCTTCGTGACTGGTCAAGTATCGTTGAAGTGAAAGTCAGGAGTTACTTCACATCTTCAATGGTGGAGGCATTCTTAATGTTCTGCAGTTGTTGGGAGGAAACGATGAGTAGTCTTCTGATCTTGGGTCGAAGGGCTGGGTCGGCTTGTAACTGGTCAAAGGTCTGGATGAGTGATGTGAAGGAGAAATGGGTTCCTGTACGAATTGTAAACTTGACTATCCTGTCGACTACATTTTCGTACAAGGTGTCGACATTCATGGTGGGTTCTCGGTCGGAAGTCGTATAAAAGTTATATCTTTCTAGTGGAGGTATTGATCTTGGTGGCTGTCGTCTGTAGCAATACGTCGAGTGATGGCTGGTGAAGTTTATGTTGTCTTCGTTGGTGGTTGCAGCAGGGAAGGTTCATTCAATGTTGGTGTCTCAGCTATGGAGTGTAGAGAAGACTGTGGTGGAATCGTGGCTTCTGACTGGTCCATTTGTGTAGTGGTGAGTGGAGGCACAGGTGAATGTTGATTGGAGGATTCAGAAGAGGAGGCGTCGTCGTTATCAATTATTAATTCCTTCAAGTCATCTGCCGCTTCAAAACTGACGATCTTCGGAATTATTTTCAAAATCTCAGCTCAGGGTGGACTTGCAGGGAAGGTAAATGATGGCATGTTGTTAAGTGCAAGAACTTTATTAATAGTCGTGTTGAAAGAGCCAGGCTTCGCAGCATTATGCATGTGAGCAAACATCGTGCAGTAATAGAATTTGGTAGAGATATCGTCTGGTGGAGGTGAGGTAGTGAGAGGTGGTGGTGACGACTGTTGAGTGGCTTGTAAAATCTTGGATGTTGTTGATTGAATCTTTGCAATTGCAGCGTATGTAGGGGAGTTTCCAGATGACTTCTTAGTTTCTTCTTTCAGTTTCTTAGAGAGGATATCCTTGCGCACTGGACATTTGGCTGCAAGAGTATGGTGATCACTCTTACAGTTGATGCAGGTGGGAGCAGCAGTGGAAGTGCAAGAACGAAAGTCGTGACCTGCAGACCCACAGGTGGAACATATCTTCTTATTCTTCACGTGGCAGTCGGCAGTAGAGTGACTGTACGAGTAACATATCCAACAAGGTGTTATGTACGTGAAGCGTTCAGGTTCAATCTGTCGAGGGTTGATGAAGTAGTAAGAGATGGCCAGGCCATCAAACAGTGCTCTGGTCGCCATGGTAACGTCCAGAAACGTGACCTTGAGCATCGAGGAAGCGTTGGGGATCTTGACAACAGAGTCAATCTTGGCCCAGGTGTTGAGGTCTTCAAGTGATGACGTAATTTCCTCGATAGACATGTTCGTGATTAGCCTGTCATGGCGTTTCATGAACACAGACCGTTTTGTAAGCATGTACGGTGACGTGGAGATGGTAAAGCCGCGGTCTTCTAAGGTCTTCATGGCTGTAGGTGTAAGCACTTTGTCAGTTTCAGCATCATCGAGAAAGGTGACGATGAAAGTTCCTTTCAGTGAAGTAATCTTTGAGAACTTGGTGTGAAGAAAAGTGTTGAGAGAAGCTGCAAGCTCAAGCTTCGTGGCGTCGTCGACGACAGCAGATTTGGGCTTAATTCTCACACGATGAGACATCGTGGAGATGGTAGAGGTTCCCCTCCGCAACGGGGATCGTAGGGAGACTGAACAAGGAGAGCTGCTATGACCTGCCGAGGCGAGTCAGAAGCAGAATGATCGTCCCTCATACCTGTGTAGTCTTCCCTTTTATAGTTTGGCTTTTCCCATTCAACTCCTGTTGTGTGTGTGTGTGTGTGTGTGTGTGTGTGTGTGTGTGTGTGTGTGTGTGTTAGTTACCATTTTGTCCTAGGCACATGTCGATTAGACACTAGGCCTGTTGTATTTGCGAGTGTGTGTGTGTGTGTGTGTGTGTGTGTGTGTGTGTGTGTGTGTGTGTGTGTGTGTGTGTGTGTGTGTGTGTGTGTGTGTGTGTGTGTGTGTGTGTATTATAACATTAAGGCGGACTCAGGGAGAGCTGTGTGATTCTAAAATGTGTGGATGGCTTAATTTTTGAACTCCTGCTGTTAAGAAGACGAGGGAGACCGAGACTGAGCGTTGTTTAAATATTTCTGAAAGTATTGAAACTGACCGAGAACTGAACACAGTGATGATGGCCTTGTCAGAGGTGTTGATAGGCAGTGCAGCTTGATTTGTTTATATGTACTGTGGGTGCAATTCGCTTTGTAAAAAAAAAAATAAAAAGTTAATTCTAGGGATTCCAGAGACATAAAGGACAACCCAATCGTTTAGAACAGGAAATTTTAACGTTGCGGTTCCAGCTTGTCCACTTAATTCTGGTAGATAAGGGAAAGTAAGAACAGAAGTTGTATCTTCATTATTGGGAAGTGGATCTGGCCCGACGGAGAACAGATGTGGGTTTTGGCCTCCATTCAAAATTCAAAATTTTATTTCTTTGGGTAATATACAGTGTGTAGTTTACATATAGTAAAATATTATTAAGTACAAAGAAAAACACTAACATGAATGAACATTTCGGACGAACGGAGAAGAGAAAGATGAGGCTGTTATCTTCATAGACTAATAAGGAAACCTTTAAGGAGTCCGCTAAATGAAATCAATAATCAGTCGTAAGTCATTGTTGTTAATATTATAACCTATTACTCATGGTTGTGTTATATTACCTCCCGGTCCCCTCAAAACAATATTATTATATCAGTAGCACTGAAGATCATAACAAAATAATAGTCTTTGGTCTGGGAATATGAATGTGATGTAAAACGTTGAAAGTGCTCTCTGGAGAGAAATTAATGTACTATTGTTATAGATTTCATCTTACACTGACTTACTCCTGCATGATAAAGCTAATAATTTAGAAAAAGTCTTACAGTGATTTCAAGAAAAAAAATAAAACCATGGGCTGTCTGTGTCGTCAAGCATCAAAAAAATAGCACTAGGAGAGAAGATAATGAATCTGAATATTATAGGAATGTAGTTAGAAGCCTGAGTATATTTATAACTCACTATGATAACTCGAACATAGATAAGCATATGAAGGGAACAACTCGCACTGTAAACACACTGTTGTAACACCCAGGCTGGGGCTTCCTTGTACGTGTGTCAGCCTCTCACATCCTCCAGATTATGATCAAACTGGATGAAAAATATGTGATCAGCCACTTAATTTTTTTTTTTAAATTCAACCATACCTTACTAAAATATAAGGTAATATAAATAATTCAGAATCACGTACACTACACTAATATTTTTGTGACTTAATTCATGTCTGCATAAATTACTCATTACAACTGCAATCAGATATAAACATGTAAAAATTAGTTCATTACTACTGTGACTTATTTAGTTATCAAAACTTTGTGGTCTAGTACCTGTAGCCAGTACGTGCCTCTGTAACCTTTTGATTATTGCCCACATCATGGGTATGGGCTGACTATCACCCACACCATGGTTATATAGGGATGACTACCCCCAGACCATGGGTATATGGGCGTGACTACCACCCACACCATAGATATGGGGGTGACTACCACCACACCATAGATATGGGGGTGACTACCACCACACCATAGATATGGGGGTGACTACCACCCACACCATAGATATGGGGGTAACTACCACCACACCATAGATATGGGGGTGACTACCACCCACATCATAGATATGGGAGTGACTACCACCCACACCATGGGTATGGGGTGACTACCGCCCACACCATGGGTATGGGGTGACTACCACCCACACCATGGGTATGGGGTGACTACCACCCACACCATGGGTATGGGGTGACTACCACCCACACCATGGGTATGGGGTGACTACCACCCACACCATGGGTATGGGGTGACTACCACCCACACCATGGGTATGGGGTGCATAATAAAGATATTTAACTACTTATATAGTTACTTTCTGGCACTGTGTACATCTACATGCTCTTGCGCTGCCATCTACAGGATGGATACCAAGTGTACTTCGGCAGACGAAGCTAATCTTATATAGGTTGATCTCTTCTTCTTATATCCACTTACACTTTCACAAGCTAACACACTGCAGTTAACCCTCCCCAACACTCCTTAAAAATTTTAAAAACTCCATTAACCTGCTTTATCGCTCAAGTTATTTTGTTTTTAATTAGCAATCGTTACTAGCCATGATAATGAAATATTAAAGGTGTTTCAGGCGAGAACTTTTTTAATTACGTATACTATAGATGTTAATTATGTGTGGGTTCGATACTGGTGCCGCATACTCCAATATGGGCCTAACGTACACAGTGTACAGGGTCCTGAACGATTCCTTATTAAGATCTCGGAATGCTGTTCTGAGGTTTGCTAGGCGCCCATATGCTGCAGTAGTTATTTGGTTGATGTGCGCCTCAGGAGATGTGCCTGGTGTTATATTCACCCTAAGATCCTTTTCCTTGATTGAGATTTGTAGTCTCTGGCCCCCCTAGACTCTACTCTTCTTTGACCTTCCCCAATCTTCATGACTTTCCACTTGGTGGGGTTGAACTCCAGGAGCCGGTTGCTGGACCAGGCCTGCAGCCTGTCCAGATCCCTTTGTAGTTCTGCCTGGTAGTCATCCGATTGGATTCTCCTCATCAACTTCACATCATCTGCAAATAGGGACACTTCTGAGTCTATTCCGTCATGTCGTTCACAAATACCAGAAACATCACCGGTCCTAGGACTAACCCCTGTGGGACCCTGCTCATCACAGGTGCCCACTATGACACATCGCCACGTACCATGACTAGCTGTTGTCTTCCTGACAGGTATTCCCTGATCCATTGCATTGCTTTCCCTGTTATCCCTGCCTGGTCCTCCAGCTTTTGCTCTAATCTTTTGTGTGGAACTGTGTCAAACGCCTTCTTACAGTCCAAGGAAATCCAATCTACCCACCCCTCTTTCTCTTGTCTTACTGCTGTCACCCTGCCATAGAACTCCAGTAGGTTTGTGACACAGGATTGCCCATCCCTGAAGCCGTGCTGGTTGTCGTTGATAAGCTCATTCCTTTCTATCTAGGTGCTCCAGCACTCTTCTCCTGATAATCTTCTCCATGACTTTGCATGCTATACATGTCAGTGACACTTGTCTGTAGTTTAATGCTTCGTGTCTGTCTCCTTTTTTAAAAAATTGGGACTCCATTTGCTGTCTTCCATACCTCAGGAGTCGCCCTGTTTCGAGAGATGTGTTGAAGATTGCTGTTAGGGGTACACATAGCACCTCTGCTCTCTCTGTCAGGACCCATGGAGAGAGGTTACCCGGCCCCATCGCCTTTGAGGTATCTAGCTCACTTAGCAGCCTCTTCAGTTCTTCTTCGATTGTATGCATTGTGTCTAACACTTGATAGTGTACCCTACCTCTCCTTCTTTCTAGAGTCCCTTCTGTCTCCTCTGTGAACACTTCTCTGAACCTCATGTTGAGTTCCTCACATACTTCGCGGTCGTTTCTTGTGGTCTCTCCTCCTTCCTTCCTCAGCCTGATTACCTGGTCCTTGACTGTTGTTTTCCTCCTGATGTGGCTGTACAACAGCTTCGAGTCAGATTTGGCTTTTGATGCTATGTCATTTTCATTTTGTCCCTGGGCCTCCCTTCTTACCTATGCATATTCATTTCTGGCTCTACGAATTTTCTCCTTATTCTCCTGAGTCTTCCATTCTCTAGCACACTTCGTTTTGGCCTCTTTACATCTTTGGGTGAACCAAGGGCTCATCCTGGCTTCCTCGTTATTCCTGTTACCCTAGGGTACAAACCTCTCCTCAGCTTCCTTGCATATTGTTGTCACATATCCCATTATCTCATTTACTGACTTCCCTGCCAGTTCTCTGTCTCACTGAACCCCGTGTAGGAAATTTTTCATGCTTGTGTAGTCTCCTCTCTTATAGTTTGGCTTCATTCGTCCTGCCCTTCCTGCTTCCCTCTCCACTTGTAACTCTACTATGTATTCGAAGCTCAGAACCACATGATCACTGGCCCTAAGAGGTCTTTCATATGTGATGTCCTCAATATTTGCACTACTCAAGGTGAATACTAAGTCCAGTCTTGCTGGTTCATCCTCTCCTCTCTCTCTGGCAGTGTCTTTTACGTGCTGGTACGTGAGGTTTCCCAGTATTACCTCCATCATCTTAGCGTTCCACGTTTCTGGGTCCCCATGTGGCTCCAAGTTCTCCCAGTCAATTTCTTTGTGGTTGAAGTCACCCTCAATCAGTAGCTTTGCCCTTCTCACATGAGCTCTTCTGGCCACTTCAGCCAGTGTGTCAACCATCGCTTTGTTACTCTTATCACACTCTTGCCTTTGCCTCCTGCTGTTCTGTGGTGGGTTATACATCACTGCAATTACCACCTCGGGACCTCGAGACTGAAGTGTTCCTATTATGTAATCTCTTGCTTCTCCTCTGCGTCCTCTCTCTAGCTCGTCAAAATCCCAGTGGTTTTTGATGAACAGTGCCACTCCTCCACCCTCTCTGTTCCCTCTGTCTTTCCTCAGGATCTGATATCCTGTTAGATATATGGCATCTGTTATCATTCCTGTGAGCTTGGTTTCGGTGAGAGCTATGTTGTCTGGTGATGCCTCTTTGATTCTTTTGTGCCACTCCTCCAACTTATTCGTTATTCCATCAGCATTGGTGTACCATACCTTCAGTTTCCTCTCGAACACTGTGTTCTGGGGGTATGTGAGGGTGGGGGGAGCTGGTAGTGTGCTCTGGGATTCTACAGCATATTGTGGTGTGGGGCTTGTGTGTGTTGTGGGCTTGTGTTGGGATAGCATGTTTGGCTGAGGGGTTCTGATGGTGGTTCTGTGTCTGTTTCTGCTTGTTGCTCTGCCCGGCTCTGGTTGTCCTCTGCAGACTCTGTCCTCGTGTCTCTTCCTAGCCCCTGTCGTTTCTGTGTATTCTCCCTCAGCTGTTGTTGTTCTGTTCTTGTTCTGTCGTGGTCTAAGAACACCTTCTTGTATGTTGATGTGTGTGTGTGTGTGTGTGTGTGTGTGTGTGTGTGTGTGTGTGTGTGTGTACTCACCTAGTTGAGGTTGCAGGGGCCGAGTCCGAGCTCCTGGCCCCGCCAATTCACTGGTCGCTACTAGGTCACTCTCCCTGAACCGTGAGCTTTATCATACCTCTGCTTAAAGCTATGTATGGATCCTGCCTCCACTACATCGCTTCCCAAACTATTCCACTTACTGACTACTCTGTGGCTGAAGAAGTACTTCCTAAAATCCCTGTGATTCATCTGTGTCTTCAACTTCCAACTGTGTCCACTTGTTACTGTGTCCAATCTCTGGAACATCCTGTCTTTGTCCACCTTGTCAATTCCTCTCAGTATTTTGTATGTCGTTATCATGTCCCCCCTATCTCTCCTGTCCTCCAGTGTCGTCAGGTTGATTTCCCTTAACCTCTCCTCGTAGGACATACCTCTTAGCTCTGGGACTAGTCTTGTTGCAAACCTTTGCACTTTCTCTAGTTTCTTTACGTGCTTGGCTAGGTGTGGGTTCCAAACTGGTGCCGCATACTTCAATATGGGCCTAACGTACACGGTGTACAGGGTCCTGAACGATTCCTTATTAAGGTATCGGAATGCTGTTCTGAGGTTTGCCAGGCGCCCATATGCTGCAGCCGTTATTTGGTTGATGTGCGCTTCATGAGATGTGCCTGGTGTTATACTCATCCCAAGATCTTTTTTTTTTTTTGAGTGAGGTTTGTAGTCTCTGGTCCCCTAGACTGTACTCCGTCTGCGGTCTTCTTTGCCCTTCCCTAATCTTCATGACTTTGTACTTGGTGGGATTGAACTCCAGGAGCCAATTGCTGGACCAGGTCTGCAGCCTGTCCAGATCCCTTTGTAGTTCTGCCTGGTCTTCGATCGAGTGAATTCTTCTCATCAACTTCACGTCATCTTCAAACAGGGACACCTCGGAGTCTATTCCTTCCGTCATGTCGTTCACAAATACCAGAAACAGCACTGATCCTAGGACTGACCCCTGTGGGACCCCGCTGGTCACAGGTGTGTGTGTGTGTGTGTGTGTGTGTGTGTGTGTGTGTGTGTGTGTGTGTGTGTGTGTGTGTGTGTGTGTGTGTGTGTGTGTGTGTGTATGTGTATGTGTATGTGTATGTATGCGTGTGTGTATGTACTCACCTAGTTGTACTCACCTAGTTGAGGTTGCGGGGGTCGAGTCCGAGCTCCTGGCCCCGCCTCTTCACTGATCGCTACTAGGTCACTCTCCCCGAGCCGTGAGCTTTATCATACCTCTGCTTAAAGCTATGTATGGATCCTGCCTCCACTACATCGTGTGTGTGTGTGTGTGTTAGTTACCATTGTGTGTGTGTGTGTGTGTGTGTATGTGTGTGTGTGTGTGTGTGTGTGTGTGTGTGTGTGTGTGTGTGTGCACGTATTGTTTGTGAGGATGGTGGTATTAAAACAGGTTGTGAATGAAATTGCTAAATTAAATTACCACTCCACCACTGTGGCGGGCGTTAGGGGAAACACGTCTAGTGTTTTCACTAGACACATAACGTTATCTTCTATGGTAGTGCAGTGGTTGAGAGCGTCAAGAGTTTAGCTGGTTTCCTGGGAGGCTGCCTAAAATCTCGGGTTAGAGTGTCGGTCATGCTTCCGTGGTTACACTAATATAACATATATATTATACTAACCATGCTGAAGATAATAGAGGGGCTGAAGGTGTTGCAGGTGAGAGCGACGAGAGAGGCGAGGCCCGTGGCACAGGTCCTGACAGGTGTGGGGTGAAGCTCAGCCGCCTGCAGGTACGTCACTAAGAAAGTCATGGAGGAGCAGAACTTGGCTATCAACACCAGTGCCGCTACAGCCCCGTGACGCTCACCATAACCTGTAATCACACACACTAAGTCAACACTACAGGTCACACTGCAGTGGCTGGAACAATTTACAAGTTAACCACAATTTGGAAATGAAAACAACGACTTCTCGGCTCCATCTGGGCCATTATACCACAATGTTACTGTGTCTGACAGATGTGATGTAAATATTTGGGAATATTTATTGCTGTGTCCGACGGCAACATCGTGGGATCTTGATATTGGGAATTCTTCAAAGCTCGCCTAACCTAGATGAATGATCTATTTAAACTAGTAGTAGATTTTTTCCACTAGTGACTCCTCCTCCTCCTCCTCCTCTTCCTCTTCCTCTTCTTCCTCTTCCTTTTCCTCTTCCTCTTCCTCTTCCTCCTCCTCCTCCTCCTCCTCCTCCTCCTCCTCCTCCTCCTCTTCCTCTTCCTCCTCCTCCTCCTCCTCCTCCTCCTCCGCCTCAGACTACAATATATAAGCTACTTCTCCACGTATATGCTGTACATTTCACAAGACTGATGGACTAAACACATTAACTCCAGGCCGAACACAAAGAGTAGTGGTCAACAGAGTTAAATCGGAGGCTGCCATAGTGAAGAGCTCTGTTCCACAAGGCACAGTACTCGCCCCCATCTTATTCCTTATCCTCATATCAGACATAAACAGAGATATACACCACAGCACCGTATCATCCTTTGCGGATGATACTAGGATCTGCATGAGGCTGTCATCTGCTGAGGACGCGGTTAACCTCCAAGAAGATATAAACAAAGTTTTCCAGTGGGCAACGGTAAACAATATGATGTTCAATGAGGACAAATTCCAACTACTCCGTTATGGAAAACTGGAGGAGATAATAACTAGAACAGAGTATACTACTGACTCCGGCCATACAATAGAGCGGAAAAATAATGTAAGGGACCTGGGAGTAGTAATGTCTGAGGATCTCACTTTCAAGGATCACAACAGTGCCACGATCGCACGTGCAAAGAAAATGATAGGATGGATAATGAGAACTTTCAAAACGAGAGATGCCAAGCCCATGATGATCCTTTTCAAATCACTTGTTCTCTCTAGGCTGGAATACTGCTGTACATTAACATCTCCATACAAAGCAGGTGAAATCGCAGATCTAGAGAGTGTACAGAGATCCTTTACTGCACGTTTAAGTTCTGTCAAGCACCTTAACTACTGGGAACGCTTGGAAGCACTTGACTTGTACTCGTTGGAACGCAGGAGGGAGAGAAATAACATAATCTACACTTGGAAAATCTTGGAAGGAATGGTCCCAAATCTGCACACAGAAATCACTCCCTACGAAAGTAAAAGACTGGGCAGGCGATGCAAAATGCCGCCAATAAAAAGTAGGGGCGCCATTGGTACACTAAGAGAAAACACCATAAGTGTCCGGGGCCCAAAACTGTTCAACAGCCTCCCATCAAGCATTAGGGGAATTGCCAATAAACCCCTGGCTGCCTTCAAGAGAGAGCTGGACAGATACCTAAAGTCAGTGCCGGATCAGCCGGGCTGTGGCTCGTACGTCGGACTGCGTGCGGCCAGCAGTAACAGCCTAGTTGATCAGGCCCTGATCCATCGGGAGGCCTGGTCGTGGACCGGGCCGCGGGGGCGTTGATCCCCGGAATAACCTCCAGGTAACCTCCAGGTAACCTTAAATTCCTTTTCATTTTCCACTGTTCTTCTCTGTACTGGACTGAAGAAGTCACCGCCTGGCGAAACGTTTCCACAATAAAGATTCCCAAATGTTGCACAAGTGTTCCATTCATCAACTGTTTACTTAAGTTTCATGTATGTTGACGTTCATATAGGTATGCATACGTGGGTGTGTATATATGTATGTGTGGGTGCATACATGTGCGTGTACGTGAGTGTATACATGAGTGCTCACTTATATGTGGTTGTAAGGGTCGAGTCTCAGCTCCTGACCCCATCTTTTCACTGCCTACTACTGTATGTGCATACTTTTGAAATCATTTTTATATTCATATACACATGTACAGCGATGTGGGTTTATTTGTAAGTACTGAGAGAGTTATCTTTCAAAACTTACATACTCTCCTGCACATTTCTAGAGAAGTACGATAATTTTGCAGAAAATTCATATAAATTATTTACCTCCCTGTATTCTCGCTAAGTATTTCTCTTACTTCCCTCCATACGTCGTACTCTCTTTACTTCCATTATCGCAGCCCTATTTTTTCCTTTCTTCTTCTGTCTACTTTGTTACTCTCCTCAGTTCCTTTCTGCCATCTTTTCTCCATGCCGCTTAGCTGTCTTTTCTTTCTCCCTGGCCTATTTCCTTCTTACTTTCCTCCTCTTAACCCACTTCCAATTTACCTCTTCTCATTCCCCTCCACTCACCCAAACCCAGGAGGGCAGAATCTATGAGGAGTGCAGCGGTGCAGAGGGCCATGATGGAGACGTGTAGTGTAGTCCTGCCCAGGCGAGGCAGCAACAACAACACCAACACGTTAGCAGGAATCTCCATGGCTGAGGTACACAGCCACCCCAGGAATGGGTTCTCCACCACGTAGGGGTACTTCATGGTGGTGCTGAAGTACAGGATGAGGTTCACAGTCCTGAGGAAGTAAAAGACAGTGGAGAAAGGTAGTAGATGATGTTCGGTCCATTAGAGATCAGGGTTGCCTAATAAATGGTCTTTGCCAGACGACGACAAGTTAATTTAGCAAGCATCCGCCATCTCACAGGTGCTATGTTTTACACACCATTTAAAATGTTAAACAAGCTATCTCTGCCTACCAGTGTATCCCAAATATATTTGTATATCATTGGTATTAGTCACGTGGAAGAAGAACGCTACAAACCCAATCAAAAGGAACCTGTAGAAGAAGTTTGAGGATAACAGTCCCTCAGCCTTGAAAGGTGATACCCCGTCCATCATTCTTGATGAATCTAACGAGGATACCCAAGGATTACTTCTCTTGCATCTACTTTAGATTCATCAAGATTGACAGACTAGTATATCCTATCGTGGATGAAGGGATTGACAATCTTATACTACTTCTTCGCCTTCCACAGTATCTAACAGAAAGGTTTTCTTTCTCAGTTCGCCTAGAGTTTTCTCTTCCCCCCCCCCCAAAAAAAAAAAGCTGATATAGCCCAGGTGTGTGTATGTGTGTGTGTGTGCGCGCGCTCGTGTGGGTGTATGACCCACTTAATATTTGTATTTATAACTCATTACAATTGTGACCAAATGTGGACGTACCAGTGGTTCATTACTTTGTAATTTGTTCATGACTGTAACCATGTATAGGAGTGAAGCTGATTCATTACCTTTGTAACTTGCCATGATTGTGACCAGATCTACCTGGAGTTCATTACCTTTGTAACTAGTTCAGCTATCATAACTTTGGGGTCCAGTCCCTGGACCCATTATGTACCTTTGTAATCTTTTGACTACCGCCCACAGGATGGGTATGGGGTGCATAATAAAGATATTAAACTAACTAAACCCAGGATAACCCAGGTAAATCTAGCAGCATGGATTCTTTCTATTTGCGACCTTGAGTCCTTTCCTAGGATGTGACTCACAACAATACACTAACAGAAGCAACTAGTGTTAAGAGACTTGTACATTAGTTTAGCCTCGCCCAAGACTGAGCCCAGGTCCTGTTAGATGGGGTTTGTAACTGTCTGTTCTTATGCGGGGAGTGTGCTGCCCTCTCCTGCTGTGGCTGTAGCTACGTAGTGCTGTCTGATGTAGTGTGCTGCCCTCTCCTGCTGTGGCTGTAGCTACGCAGTGCTGTCTGATGTAGTGTGCTGCCCTCTCCTGCTGTGGCTGTAGTTACGTAGTGCTGTCTGATGTAGTGTGCTGCCCTCTCCTATTGTGGCTGTAGCTACGTAGTGCTGTCTGATGTAGTGTGCTGCCCTCTCCTACTGTGGCTGTAGCTACGTAGTGCTGTCTGATGTAGTGTGCTGCACACTCCTGCTGTGGCTGAAGCTACGTAGTGCTGTCTGATGTAGTGTGCTGCCCTCTCCTACTGTGGCTGTAGCTACGTAGTGCTGTCTGATGTAGTGTGCTGCGCTCTCCTGCTGTGGCTGAAGCAACGTAGTGCTGTCTGATGTAGTGTGCTGCCCTCTCCTACTGTGGCTGTAGCTACGCAGTGCTATCTGATGTAGTGTGCTGCCCTCTCCTGCTGTGGCTGAAGCTACGTAGTGCTGTCTGATATAGTGTGCTGCCCTCTCCTACTGTGGTTGTAGCTACGTAGTGCTGTCTGATGTAGTGTGCTGCCCTCTCCTGCTGTGGCTGTAGCTACGCAGTGCTGTCTGATGTAGTGTGCTGCCCTCTCCTGCTGTGGCTGTAGTTACGTAGTGCTGTCTGATGTAGTGTGCTGCCCTCTCCTATTGTGGCTGTAGCTACGTAGTGCTGTCTGATGTAGTGTGCTGCCCTCTCCTACTGTGGCTGTAGCTACGTAGTGCTGTCTGATGTAGTGTGCTGCACACTCCTGCTGTGGCTGAAGCTACGTAGTGCTGTCTGATGTAGTGTGCTGCCCTCTCCTACTGTGGCTGTAGCTACGTAGTGCTGTCTGATGTAGTGTGCTGCGCTCTCCTGCTGTGGCTGAAGCAACGTAGTGCTGTCTGATGTAGTGTGCTGCCCTCTCCTACTGTGGCTGTAGCTACGCAGTGCTATCTGATGTAGTGTGCTGCCCTCTCCTGCTGTGGCTGAAGCTACGTAGTGCTGTCTGATATAGTGTGCTGCCCTCTCCTACTGTGGTTGTAGCTACGTAGTGCTGTCTGATGTAGTGTGCTGCCCTCTCCTACTGTGGCTGTAGCTACGTAGTGCTGTCTGATGTAGTGTGCTGCCCTCTCCTACTGTGGCTGAAGCTACATAGTGCTGTCTGATGTAGTGTGCTGCACTCTCCTGCTGTGGCTGTAGCTACGTAGTGCTGTCTGATGTAGTGTGCTGCCCTCTCCTGCTGTGGCTGTAGCTACGTAGTGCTGTCTGATGTAGTGTGCTGCCCTCTCCTGCTGTGGCTGTAGCTACGTAGTGCTGTCTGATGTAGTGTGCTGCCCTCTCCTGTTGTGGCTGTAGCTACGTAGTGCTGTCTGATGTAGTGTGCTGCCCTCTGCTGCTGTGCCTGTAGCTACGTAGTGCTGTCTGATGTAGTGTGCTGCACTCTCCTACTGTGGCTGTAGCTACGTAGTGCTGTCTGATGTAGTGTGCTGCCCGCTCCTGCTGTGGCTGTAGCTACGTAGTGCTGTCTGATGTAGTGTGCTGCCCTCTCCTACTGTGGCTGAAGCTACGTAGTGCTGTCTGATGTAGTGTGCTGCCCGCTCCTACTGTGGCTGTAGCTACGTAGTGCTGTCTGATGTAGTGTGCTGCCCTCTCCTGCTGTGGCTGAAGCTACGTAGTGCTGTCTGATGTAGTGTGCTGCCCTCTCCTGCTGTGGCTGTAGCTACGTAGTGCTGTCTGATGTAGTGTGCTGCCCTCTCCTACTGTGGCTGAAGCTATGTAGTGCTGTCTGATGTAGTGTGCTGCCCGCTCCTACTGTGGCTGTAGCTACGTAGTGCTGTCTGATGTAGTGTGCTGCCCTCTCCTACTGTGGCTGTAGCTACGTAGTGCTGTCTGATGTAGTGTGCTGCCCGCTCCTACTGTGGCTGTAGCTACGTAGTGCTGTCTGATGTAGTGTGCTGCCCGCTCCTACTGTGGCTGTAGCTACGCAGTGCTGTCTGATGTAGTGTGCTGCCCGCTCCTACTGTGGCTGTAGCTACGTAGTGCTGTCTGATGTAGTGTGCTGCCCTCTGCTGCTGTGGCTGTAGCTACGTAGTGCTACAGCCACAGCAGGAATCTTCATAGTGTGTATGAATCTTCACAATGTGTATGAAGCTTCACAATGTGTATGAATCTTCACAGTTAGTTAGTTTAATATGTTTATTATGCACCCCATACCCATCCTGTGGGCGGTAGTCAAAAGATTACAGAGGTACATAATTGGTCCAGGGACTGGACTCCAAAGTTTTGATAGCTGAGCAAGTTACAAAGGTAATGAACTAGATCTGGTCATAATCATGACCAAGTTACAAAGGTAATGAGCTCCAGGTAGAGCTGGTCACACTCATGAATAATTGCAAAGGTAATGAATCATAAACACATTAATCATGAGAATTTACAAAGGTAATGAGCTCCAGGTAGAGCTGGTCACAATCATGACAAGTTTCAAAGGTAATGAATGATAAACACGTTATGACATGATTACAATCATAGACAAATTACAGAGTAATGAGCAGTTAACAAACATATTAGGGAATTCAGCCATTGCCCCAACAACAGATGTTGCTAGGTGCCTGTCTCTCCTCGGCAGACAGCCATTGCAAACAGCAGCAAGTTGCCCCGGGATCTGCTGCTTGCACGAGCACCATCGACCCTCCCCAAGAGGTCCAAGAAGCCAGTGACTCCGTTAGCAGCCCGATGGAGAGCTGTCCTAGGGACATGTCAGTGTCCTGGTGGACGCCAAGTTGACTGAAGATCCCAGGCCCTCGTGTGCACGGATGTTGAAGCTTGAGGAACTGAGTACACACTGCCTGTGGCACACCTGGCAGCTGCCTCGCGGTCGAACTCCACGATGCTGTCCCTGGAGTGGAAGTTCCTGTGAGCCCGGCACTCCCTGCAGTGCCATCGCTGACATCGTGGGTTAGGGGAGAAGTACCCTCTATAGATGGGGTGGCGCTGGGAGTTGGGTGGGTGAGGCAGGGGAGACGCGCAGGGGTGAGGCGTTATGAGAGGGTCACTGTTTACTACACACGCCCTCCCCCTCACCCCCAGCGGAGAGGGGGGGAGGCGCTGACTGGTCCTGACTCTACAACACCAAACCCTCTAAAACTGCACAACACTTCAACTATTTACGCTGAAACGATGCACTGGGATGTCCGTTCGCTGCTATGGTATCTTCTCAAAGCATTCACACTGAGTTCTGTTAAGTAGGGACCTGGTCAGCCTCTTTGACCAGGAGCTATCCATGAAAATCCCGCAGCTAGCCCGCTACACAACCTGCCGCGTCGGCCATGCCAACAGCTGAGGTGAATCTTCACAGTATATATGAATCTTCACAATGTGTATGACTCTTCACAATGTGTATGAATCTTTGCAATGTGTATGAATCTTCATAGTGTGTATGAATCTTCGCAGTGTATGAATCTTCACAGTGTGTATGAATCTTCAGTGTGTGTGAATCTTCAGTGTATGAATCTTCGCAGTGTATGAATCTTCGCAGTGTGTATGAAGTTTGGAGCCATGAGAGACTGAGTCTATGTGTCACCTACACTAGACCGACACACTCTGGCTGACACATAGACAAGACTGACACATGGAACATGCTCCTGAAAAGACTTAGGCAGTCTGGCTGACACAAACGTTACCAAAGACCTTTCCAAGGGTCTGCCATGATGCTGGTAAACGAAATGAAGCTGCCTTTCCCTTCCTTGGAACAATCTTGATTACCTTGCATTTTCCTGGTGTTGAATGAATCCACAAATATAATAATAATAATAATAATAATAATAATAATAATAATAATAATAATAATAATAATAATAATAATAATAATAATAATAATAATAATAATAATAATAATAATCGAACATGAGGATTTTTTTTACGTAAATCAGTTGTACAGGCTAAGAGGTGTTATCCTCAGCTCATTTCAAAGCCCAGCCCTATCTGAGGTATATCCCCCTCCCCCAGGATGAGACCCACCCCAATCGGCTAGCATCCAGGTACGTATTTGTTAGGTGAACAGGGAGAGCAGGGATTATTTACTGGCGACAGTAATTGTTGTACATAAATAAATAAACATTTATTTGTCCAAAATTTAACAAATATTATTAGTTTTGTAGCTTAAATATGACTTCACCAGGTGTCAGCACCGATCACATGTACATATTTTTTTTACGTTCATCTAATAATCGCGATGCAAAAAAAACGCTTCCTAATTATGGACTGAACACATGACAAGTGAACACTTCTGCTTGAGATGTGAACATCGTCACATGAGACGTGAACACCTGAGTGTAGGACTCACCAGCAGACGGTGACGAGGGCTGTACCGGAGACGAGACGTGGATACTGGGACACCAGCTTGAAGACAGACACTGGACCACAGCTCCACTGTACGGTGTCTGGCCTGCTGTTCACGGCACCTGCACACGCCTTCCACCGACCAGTAACAGAAATCATTTTTTTTTTTTTTTAGATTTTGTCGCCGAAGTGGCTAGTTAGTGTATTGTGCACTCTATATGTCGTGCGGGTTCATTGATGGATTTGGAGTAATAATACACATGTAAGATGTCTTGGTAGTGTATTTTAAGATGATAGGGGAGAGCACTCAGAGTCTTGACCTGTCTCTGCTATATATCGGTTCCAACAGAGGGCAGTGGCCGAGGGCACATTTTCAAAGGGTGACTCGTGACGTCACAGCTAGCAGGGCAAGAGTGAATCATCAAATCAAATCAAATTTATTCTCTATAAAGATTATAATGTGGGGTTTACATATTATAAGATATTGTGAGGTTTACATATTATAAAATACTAATTACAGAGATGGCCACTATCACACCTAGCATGACTATTATTATTATTATAATAAAAAAGAAGCGCTAAGCCACAAGGGCTATACAGCGCTGCAGGGTAGGGAAGGAAGCGAGGGTATTGGATGGCAGAAGGGAGGAGGGATGATCAGTAGGTTACAGAAAACAGCAGGGCAGGGGACAGTACGGGGGTAGAGGGTAGCAAGAGATTGAAGTAGAAAGGGCTGAAGGTATCAGAATTTGTGAAGTAAGTCAGTTGTTGTCAAAAAGTTAATGAGAGAGTCCGGATGAAAGGTGGGTCCATCAGCGAGAAGGGAAGGTAAAGAGAGAGCAGCAGAGCGAAGATGACGATGGAGGTAAATTCTGCGTGCTCGTTGATAAAGTGGGCAGTCCAACAGAATGTGGCTGACTGATAATGGAGCTTGGCAATTCTCACAGAGAGGAGCAGGGTGCCTCTCCATGAGATATCCATGAGTAAGACGAGTATGGCCAATGCGAAGACGGGAGAGAGTAGTCTCCCAACCTCGACACTGGTGATAAGAAGACGGCCAGTAACCTATACTTGGTTTAATAGATTGAAGTTTGTTGCCGAGCATAGTAGACCAATGGTGTTGCCAACGGGTGTGGAGGTGGGAAGATTTTGCAGCAAAATAGTCCGTAAATGGAATACCTCTATATGAAACTGGTAGGTTATGTACTGCTGACCGTGCAGCAGTGTCTGCCTGTTCATTGCCCTGTACGTCAACATGACCAGGGACCCAACAAAAAACAATGTCTTTATGCTTGGTAAAGATGTGGCGTAGCCAAAGTTGGATACGGAGGACTAAGGGGTGAGGTGTATCAAATTTCTGTATAGCCTGTAAAGCACTAAGGGAGTCTGAGACAACCACAAATGATGACACAGGCATAGATGCAATACGGATAAGTGCTGCAAGGATGGCATACAATTCAGCAGTAAAAATACTAGCCGAAGATAGTAAATGCCCTCGTACGATGCTGTCCGGAAACACTGCTGTGAATCCTACGCTGTCAGAAGACTTAGAGCCATCTGTGTACACAGCAATGGCATGAGAATGAGAGTGAAAGTGGTCAAGAAAAAGAGAGCGGGAAGGGACCGTAGACAGTTGGGCTTTCGAGGAAGGGAGAGAGAAAGAACAGACTCGAACAGCTGGAACTTCCCAGGGGGGTAGGGAAAAGTGAGATGTTACATGAACATAGAAAGGTGGTAATTGAAGAGAAGATAAGAGCGAATGAAGGCGAAGAGAGAAGGGATGGAGTAAACAGGGGTGGCAAACAAATAAAGAATGTCTACTAATATCAGTGACCATTCTATAAATGGAAGGATTGCAGAGATCATGAGAGCGTACATAGTAACGAAGGCAATGGGCATCACGGCGATCGGATAAGGATGGAACGTTCGCTTCTGCACAGAGGCTCTCGACAGGGGAAGAGCGAAAAGCACCAAGGCATAAACGTAATCCTTGGTTAGAGAGAGTATCAGGAGATGCCGCTGAATAGATCTGGTCACCATAATCAAGTTTCGATAAAATAAGGGTGGAATGTAGGCGGAGGAGGGTTCGACGATCAGCTCCCCATGAAAGATGAGCAAGGGTTTTAAGAAGGTTCAGCTGGCTGTGACAAGTTGCCTTCAGAGAGGTAATGTGAGGTTTCCAGGTTAACCTACGATCAAAGAGGAGGCCCAGAAACTTGACTGTATCACGTTCAGGGATACGGGAGTCATAGAGGTACAAAGGATGATCGGAGATGACAGAGCGTCTAGTGAAAGTAATTTGGTGGGTTTTAGTGCTGGAAAACTTAAACCCATGTGTGGTGGCCCAATTGGAAACAGGGTCAACTGCATGCTGGAGAGAAACTGTAATGAGGTGACAGTCAGCACCTGCACAGGCAATAGCGAAGTCATCAGCATAGAGTGATGACCAAATATTTGATGGAAGACTAGAGGCCAAATCATTAATAGCAAAGAGAAAAAGTGTTGTGCTCAGAACACATCCCTGGGGAGCACCTTCAGCTTGGATAAAGTCCGGGGAGAGCACATTATTAACCCGAACACGGAAATGCCTGTCAGTTAAAAAGTTCTTAAGGAAGGATGGTAGATTGCCTCGAAGGCCTAAGGAGTGGGCTTGGACTAAAATATTATACCTCCAAGTTGTGCCATATGCCTTCTCAAGGTCAAAAAATATGGCAATAACTGAGTGGTTATTCGCAAAGGTATTACGAACATACGTATCCAAGCGTAGTAAGGGGTCTATGATAGAACGTCCCTTACAAAAGCCATATTGACGAGTGGAGAGACTGTTGTGTCTCTAAATACCACACTAAACGTCTATTTACTAGGCATTCCATCACTTTGCAAACTGCACTGGTAAGAGCAATGGGACGATAGTGGGAGGTTTCATGTCCCGTAGTGCCTGGTTTGCGGAAAGGGAGAACAATGGTGGATTTCCACAGCTGTGGAAGAACTCCTTGTGACCAAATAAGATTGTAAAGGCGTAATAGGACTGCAAGGGCTGACTGATGTAAATGTTGTAGCATACGAATATGAATGTCATCGGGCCCCGCCGATGATCGGCAAGCTGAGAGTGTTGCCTCCAGTTCTTGAAGTGTAAAAGGCACATTATACTGTTCTTATCTGAGAGAAGAAAAGTCCAAGGGTGCTAACTTTCTGGCAGACTTTGAGGAGAGAAATGAGGGGCATAGATGGAGTCCCTGAGAGATACGGACCAGATGATTGCCAATTTCATTGGCAACATCTAGTGGGTTTGCTATATCAACACCGGCAACCCGCAGAACAGGAGCCAGGTCAGGAGAATATTTACCACTCAGTTTTTGTACTTTTTTCCAGACTGCACTCATAGAGGAAGCAGAGGTGATGGTGGAGACATAATCTCGCCAGGAAGTGCGTTTAGCATCATGGATGACACGGCGAGTGATCGCACGCTTCTGCTTAAAATCAAGAAGTCTCTCTGTGGTTCTATTGTACCGGTACCTGCCCCATGCAGTGCGTTTCAAACGTACTGCACGAGCACAAGCAGGAGACCACCAAGGCACGCAATTCTGAGAATGCCTGCCCGAAGTTTGGGGTATAGAATGAGAAGCTGCGGTTAAAACGGAGGACGAGAAGAGGTGTAAAAGCTCATCGATGGAGGACGAAGAAGGAACCTCTCTAAAAACAGTTAGGTGTGAGTAAAGGTTCCAATTTGCCTGATCAAATTGCCAGCGTGGGATGCGAAGAGGTGGTGAATATGAAGGGGAAGTAAGAATGATTGGGAAATGATCGCTGTCATGTAAGTCCAGGAGAACAGACCAAGTGAAGTCTAATGCGGTGGAGGAAGAGCAGACTGAGAGATCAATGCAAGAGAGAGTGTGAGTCCGAGGATCAAAATGGGTGTGAGTACCTGTATTTAAAACATGGAGGGGGAGAGTGGCAAGAAAAGCCTCTAACTGAATGCCACGGGAATCACAGTGAGACCCCCCCTAGAGGAAATGGTGGGCATTAAAATCACCAAGTAACAGAATCAGTGGCGGTAATGACGAAACAAGAAAGGCAATATCCGGAATAGATAATGCCTGAGAAGGAGAGAGATATAAAGAACAGAGCGTATACCACCTATGCAAGTGGATACGGGCTGCTGTGTAATGCAGCGAAGTACAAACAAATAGCTGATGGTACGGAATATCAGTGCGTAGAAGAAGGGCACTTTCATTAAAGGTCCCATCAGGAAAAGGATCTGAAGAATACAATAAATTATAGCCTGAGATGGGAGAGATAACAGCAGAGTGTAATTTTGGTTCCTGTAAGCAAACACCAACAGGGGAAAACTGGGAGAGTAACATCTGAAGCTCACCCCGATTACCCCTGAGGCCACGTATATTCCACTGTAAATAGGCCATGATTGGCAAGGATAAAGATACCTGAAATCTGCAGGTAAGGGTTCCTATGGACTAGAGGGGTTAGAAAAGTCCACATGCGGAGGCAGTGGAAAACGTTCAAGCAGTGAAGGAATGGTGCGCTGTGAAGAAAGGAGTTGCGCAGATGGAGCAGAGGAGAGAGACGGAGCAGAGGGTGGATCAGTGTTCATTGATGGTTTGGTCTCTGCAATATATTCAGAGATTGCTTCAAGTGTTTTGGAATTCAGAGACGTCGAATGGGAGACAATATTGGAAATGGTAGGGGGAGGATGAGTAAAGATTGGAACTGTATTGGACTGTACTAAGGTAGGGGGGGCGAAAGGGTGGAGGGAACTGGAGAAGCGTGGAAAGGGACAGAAGAGGCAGAAACCTGGGAGGTGGCAGAAGAGGAAGAAACTTGGGAGGGAACAGGGAAGGAAGGTACAGTATGAGGAGGAGGGTGAACCTCTACACTTGTAACAGAGCCAGTGAGAGGGGGAGAACCAGGTACAGAGACAGGGAAGGTAAAATGAGGAGGTGGAAGATGGGTAGGAGGTGTTAACGGACCTTTTTTTGACTTTTGAGTAGTAGAGGGACGATTGGGAGGAGGTGTCATACGAGATCTCGTCGCTACTGAGGCTTGTGAGAGAGAACACGAAGAAGTGAGATCAGACTGAGGCGTTGAAGTAGGGACGTCTGAGCCGAGGACAGCAAAAGAATTAGATACAGGAGTGACTATGGGAGAGGTAACCACAGAGGTGGGTGCAGAAGATGGGATACCAGAAGTGGGGGGACGTTTTGAAACACGGGAATAAAAAAACATGAGGTAGTCTCCCTTGGAGGCGGAGATGAGAAACTGCCATGGCATAAGGGAGACCTTCTGCCTCTTTGAGGTAATGGATTTCCCGCTCGTTTAAGTAGACTTGACAACGGCGAGAGTACGAAGGGTGAGCCTCATGACAATTAAGGCAAGAGGGAGGTCGATTGCAAGACGTATTAGAATGGTCATCGGCACCACAGACTGGGCATTCGGCGATAGATCTGCAATATTTCGCTGGATGGCCAAATCGCCAGCAATTTCTACACTGTTGCGGTGTAGGGATCACCTTTCGAACTTGTAACCGATGTCCTGCTACATAAACTGAGGATGGGAGTTCACGGCTGTCAAAAGTTAAATGAGCCACATTGCTAGGGTATCGTCTCCGCCTGTGGGCAGGAAGAACGTAAGTGTCTACCTTGAGGATTGGGAGATCTTGGAGTTCCAGCTGTTCAAGGATGTCAGTGCCACATGTCTGGAAATTTTGTTGAACTATGGTATGGGGCAGAATGACGGTACCACTACAAGAATTGAGGGAATGATGTTTTTCAGTGTCGATATGGGAAAGACAAGAAAGCTCATGAGCCTGGGTAGCATTCTGTACGGTGATGATGCGCATACCGCTCTTTAGAGCATGAAAAGAAATATCTTTACCAACATGGCGTAGGAGTGCCTTGCCAATACTGTGGTCAGAAAGATAGGCAGTAGAGGAAGTCAGTCGTAAAGTGAAGAATTTAGTCCATTGTGCAGTCTGAAACTGAGCGTGGAAAGGTAGTGAAGGACGTGTCGATCTTTTCTGAGAAGAACGAGAAGGTGGAGAAGTATCATCAGTAGGTAATTGTCATTGGCGTTTAGGCATGGGACCAGAGTTGGTCCGACGTGGAATGGGTCGGCGATTCGAAAATTGCCGCACTGTAGAGGGAGAGGCCGGAAGCATAGTCAGAGGAGAGCAAAGATCAGATAAATCGAAGGAGTCAGTCGAGGCCTCAGTACCTGAAGCGGGTGAGGAAACAGCACCGGCAAGAGGTACAGAGGCATGAGGAGTGTCCAAAGAGTGGTCCAAAGACGAGGCGGGGTCAGAACGGGGTGCAGTATCAAGAAGGGGCTCGGGGGTAGCAGGTTCATGGACTAGGGCTGCCATGGTTAGGTTACTTCTTTCTTTTTGTTTTTAAGAAAAAAAAAGAAAGAAGAAGAAGAAAAGAAAATAAAAATAAAAAAAAGAATAAAAAAAGGGGGACCGGGGAGGGATAGTTCCTAGGAGGAATGAAAGGGCCAGAAATCTCCCTCCGCGCCCAAGAGGACCTCAGCACCGCAAGTAGTGCAGATGCAGCATGGAACCTGTGCCATACCCTACCCATCATGCCAGTAAACCGGCAATCCGGGATAGCAACCTCACATCTGCCGAGCTACCTCGGTGGACAAAAGAGAGGGCGGCCAGAAATCTGCCACAAAGCATACCTCCTTCGGCCACCACCCCCGGAATCCGAAAGGTGGCTTCCAGAGATACACCCATCGCCCGAGAGACACCCAAAGCCACCCTCCGGGATACCGGAGAGGGATCGGGACATCCCTAGGCAATCGAGATTCCACGGCAAACTATGCCACTGCCAAGAACCTCAACGGAATGGGATGGACCCCGGCACCCTTTCCCCTACCTAGGAACTAGCGTGCCTGTGAAAAAAAAGAAAAAAAAAAAGAAAAAGGAAGGGCAAAAGGGAATGGTGGGAAGGAGGAGGAGGAAAGGAAAAAGGGGAGGATGGGGAGGATGAGATAAGGAATGGGGGATTGGGGGGTAATTAGGTTCGGTCTGAGGAAGAAGACCGACAGGTCTAATTCCTCTGACCAAGAGCCTCTTCACCACGCCAAGGAGCCCCCTTGAAGAGGCTAGCATGACTAGGCATTTCGAGCAGACTAAGATTAATTCAAAACTTTATATTGGTACAGATTACGGAGCATGTTGGTATTAAGGCTAAGTAACTTCATTACAGTTCGTAAATTTAGCAATGTGAATAGTTTTGTTTTGGTACAATACATAGTTTCTATTGAAGCTCCTATATTGGAGTATCACAGGCAAACTTATGACTAGTTAAGATTCATTAGGTAATAGTTGTATTACGTATTTCTATGTTTATAGTCAGTTGGGTGAGTGTAAGTGTGAATTGTAGGGAATCACAGATATCGAGGGGAGGTCTAGGTTATTTTTTATGTGTGTATGATACAAGAGAATAGGCGGTTTTCATGTAGTTAGCTGACGGATTGCGTGATTATTCTTACTTCGGCTTTTTCTGGGTTATTATTGGCTTTAGGTGTGTTGCTGCAGTTGATCCCCAGGCAAGAATAGCATAGGTTAGGTAGGGATAAATGAGTGAATGGTATAGTATGAGAATGGCATATTGTGGCACATAGTAACGTATCTTAGAGAGGATCCCAACCGTTTTGGATACTTTTTTTGTGATGTGTTGGATATGGGTGTTGAAATTCAGGTTGTTGTCGAGGAGTAGGCCCAGGAATTTGCTCTCATTATGTCTGGCAATAAGATTGTTGTCGTCGATCTTAATGTTAAGTTGCGCAACACCTGCTCTGTTACCAAACATAATATAGAAGGTTTTGACAGTGTTGAGTGTAAGTTTATTGGCTGTTTATTTATCATGTAACGGTTAGTGAGTGATTCACCTAACAGTTACTGGTATGAGACACAGTACTACTGATACTACTGATAACTGATACTATTGACATATATGCATCCTGTGTACGGTAGCAGATTGTTTACTGTGCCCCTCTATCCTTCCAGTGAAGAAATACAAATACTTTATGTAGTATACAATTAAAGTAGTTTATATGTAATAAAATACTGTTAGGCAAAAAAAGAAAGCCGCTAGCATGCAGAGTATTTTGGGAAAACAAAAGGTAGCAGTTAGGTAAATACTATAATGATCCACAGCTACGCAATCTAACACCTGCAGCAGCTGGGAGGACTGGTAAAGCATACCATGAATGTTGAACCCCAGACCTATTCAGAACGTTCCAAGCTGCACTAACAAATGCAAAGAATAGAAAGCAAGAACTTAGGCAACAGGAATGGGAACAATTTGTTAGTGGATTAAATAGGTCCACCCCTTTAAGTTTGGCTTGGAAAGGTATAAATAAAATAACCAGGAAAAAGACTGGCAATGTTGCTCATCCCTTTCCTCTTGAAAAAGCAAATGACCTCATAAATGACTGGTCCAAAACATTCAGGCGTGAAAACCTTCCATCTCATATTAGAAAAAAATTAGAGAGTACTTCTGAAGAAATGTTGAAACTGATTAATTTTATGAGCCAAAATACTGATGAGTGAGACTGCCTCTTCACTATGTATGAATTAGACAATGCATTAACTAAAGGTCGATCAACTGCTCCTGGAGAGGATGGTATAACCTATGATATTCTCAGAACTCTAAGGCACGTGCCTGATAACCCTTTGTTAGCACTGTATAATCTCAGTTACACTGAGGGAGTTCTTCCTACTTCCTGGACCAATAGTCTCATTGTGTCTATCCTTAAACCCCAACAGCCTGATACATTTAGACCGATCTCCTTAACTAGTTGTCTTTGTAAAATAGAATCAGACACCAACTTTTCCCTCATCTCTGGGTTCATGTAAGGTAAAAGTGTGCAGAACTGTATTTCCACTTTTCTCCCTGTTCACACCTCTACTAGTTTTATCACTTTTCTTGATCTAAAATCTGCATTTGATATTGCGAACAGAACCGTTATATTACATGAACTAGCCAAAATGAATATTGGTGGTAGCTTACTCTGCTGGGTAACAGGGTACCTGTCAAATAGAGTATCCTCTGTCCTCTCCCAAGGCTTTAGAAGCGAGTGTAAAGAAATGTCCCTAGGTACACCGCGGGGAGTTCTCAATCAAATGCTATTTAATATTCTGATTAATGCTCTCCTAAATGCTCTACCTGCCTCACCTGAACATATAGCTATAAGCTATGCTGATGACATCATGGTCCACACAACAGGGCATAAGAAGATGAATACCATTCTTAATGACGTTCAATCAATTTGTAATCGACAAGGTCTCATATCTTCCTCTAAAACAAAGATATTAACAAGCAAACGACATCCCCCACCCATCTATTTGCAGGATGAAAACATTAGCTACGTTAAAACTTACAGATATCTTGGTGTAGATGTACCCTTTAATAAATCCACTATACCACAACTAAATAAAAATGCAAAGATAGGCTAAATGCTCTCAAAGCTGTTGCTGGCTTCAACCCCAACTATGGTGCTAATCGTGAGAATGATGTACATAGCCTATGTCAGGTCCTTAATTAATTATGCTGCTCCCATGTTGATATTAGCTAGAGAAAGTTCTCTCCGACCCTTGGAGTTAATGCAAAATGAAGCTCTCAGAATTATTCTTGGCTGTCCCAAATCTACAATGGCTCTTAATATGAGGAAGGAACTTGGTATTTCTAGTGTCAGTGATAGGATTATTGGGGTTAACACTGTACTCAGTATTAGAATGTTAAGAAATGAACCAGACACTGTCACAATGAATCTTACTAGAAGTAAATACACACAGATCTAAGTGGATTGTGAAAACATTCAATTACATTAAGTTTTATAACCTGCATGAACTGTATCACTGTAGACAACAAGAGCATTTCACCCCTCCATGGAAGATGTGTTCATTTAATATCACATACCTGCAAGTCCCTCCCGAGAAGCTCATTGCTAGTAATCCCTTCCTTAAATCACTTGTTAAAGCAACTGCTCAAGAAGAAATTCTCGCCAAGCTGGTAGTAATAAGTTAGCACAAGCTATATACACTGATGGATCTAAACAGGAGTCTTCTGGCAGGGCTGCATCTGCTCTTGTTGCCACCTCCCTAGTTAAGAACGATAGTAAATTTGTTGAACTAGGCATAAGAATTAATTAACAACTGGGCGTCTACACTGCAAACTGAACTGTTTGCAATCCTAATGGCGCTGAAGCTAACTTATGACACCGAGCTTGACTCTCTCATCATTACTGATTCTATGTCATCACTGAAGGCTCATGACTCATATAATGACTCCAACAACATGCTCATTGGAGAAACCAGGTATAGATACCCAAAAATCCGGGAAAAAGTAATTGATGTACAATTGCTGTGGATCCCATCACACACTGGATTACTCCTTCATGATAAAGTTGATGTGTTAGCTAAGAGTACCCAGAAGGAGAATGTACAATATAACTTTGGTATAACTGTGTCTAGCATTAGGAATAATATTAGGAGAGAAGTAAATAAGGAAAATGAATGTTATAGGAATGCAGTTAGAAGCCTGAGTAGATCTATAACTCACTATGATAACATGAACGTAGATAAGCATGTCTATGGAGCAACTTGCAATGTGAACAGACCGACTGATATTGTAGTGGCCAGGCTTAGGCTTGGTTACAAGTACTTCTGGCAGTTTGGGAGACACACAGATGATGATCAAACTAAATGCAAATTATGTGGTCAGGTATATGGTCACTGTCTCGAACACTATGTGCTTAATTGTCCACTTATTGAGGAATATAGAGATAGTATAATAACCTATTTGACATGTCAAGATATCTTATTAATGAAAATAGGATACCAGATATACTAAGCAAATTTCCTAAATCTGCTTGTAACAGATAAGTGAACTGTAGATATAAATCCATATGTACACCTTTTAACCTTTTTGGGGCCTAGTTCCTAGGCCTTTTGTGTATCCATATGCTCTCGCGCTACCGTCCACAGGATGGATATGGGGTGCACAATAAACTAGCCACTTCGGTGGTAAAATCTCAAAATCTCTACCTGGAGCCTACCTGGAGGGTATTCCGGGGATCAACGCCCCCGCGGCCCGGTTCACGACCAGGCCTCCCGGTGGATCAGTACCTGATCAACCAAGCTGTTACTGCTGGCCGCACGTAGTCCAAAGTACGAACCACAGCCCGGCTGATCCGGCACCGACTTTAAGTATCTGTCCAGTTCCCTCTTGAAGGCAGCCAGGGGCCCATTGGTAATTCCCCTTATGGTTGGTGGGAGGCTGTTGAACAGTCTTGGGCCCCGGACACTTGTGGTGTTTTCTCCTAGTATATAAATGGCGCCCCTACTTTTCACTGGAGGTATTTTGCATCGCCTGCCCAGTCTTCTACTTTCATAGGGAGTGATTTCTGTATACAGGCCTAACTGACATCAATGACATACTACTATATAGAAAGCCGCTTGTTATGCAGAGCATTTCGAACAAATTAGGTCAGTTTTGTCAACTAACCAGTCAACTAACACCCAGGTACCCACTTCACTGATGGGTGAACATGGACAACCGGTGTAAGGAAACGCGCCTATCCTGGTGACGGTAGTAATTAATTTGTGTACCCCACATCTATCCTGTGGACGGTAGGAACTAGATTATTGTGTACCCCCAAATACGTCCTATGGATTGGGAGGGGGGGTAGAAGCATATGCATATACAAAAGGCGTAGAATCTACGCCCTAAAATGGTTAAGAAAAGAACATCTGGGTATTTGCAAAATTAATATTTTCAACTGTTACAGAGGGACGGAAAAAAGAAAACAATTGTATTTAAATATTAGTGATCAAGAGAAAATACTATTTATTATTATTATTATTATTATTATTATTATATATATATATATATATATATATATATATATATATATATATATATATATATATATATATATATATATATATATATATATATATATTTACGGGGAAGCGATAAATCCGTACGGATCACACAGCGCCTGGGGAATGACGGACAATCAGGTTAAACTCCAGAGATGGAAGGTAATCGTAATTCCTCGGCTCTAAACTTTTTATTAGCGTCTGCCAGAAATACCTAGGCCTGCTAGTGGCCTTTTTTGTAATTAATATTTTATAATATGTAAACCACACATTGTAATCTTTACAGAGAAATAAACATTTCAACTTCAATTTCCGAGGCGCCACCTTGGAAGACCACTGTGGAAGAAGCAGCATGACACGATACGTGCAAAATGCCTGTGAGTGCACTGGTAATTAAGTCTATTAACAAATAAATGAATATGATTAGAGCTAAAACCAAAGGTGAATATGCAGGTATATATAATGAAATAAGAAAACCCAGTGAAGGAGTTACTGGTAAATGATGAGGTAATGGTTGATGCATATAGTTGGATACTTGGTGTATATACAAGTATATAGTTGGATACTGGGTGTATATACAAGTATATAGTCAGCTACTGGGTGTATATGCAAGTATATAGTTAGCTACTGGGTGTATATACAAATATATAGTCGGCTACTTGATGTATATACAAGTATATAGTCAGCTACTGGGTATATATACAAGTATATAGTCGGCTACTGGGTGTATATACAATTATATAGTCGGATACTGGGTGTATATACAAGTATATAGTCAGCTACTGGGTGTATATACAAGTATATAGTCAGCTACTGGGTGTATATACAAGTATATAGTCAGCTGCTGGGTGTATATACAAGTATATAGCCAGCCACTGGGTGTATACGCAAGTATATAGTCAGCTACTGGGATACTGAGTGTATATACAAGTATATAGTCGGATACTGGGTGTATATACAAGTATATAGTCGGATACTGGGTGTATATACAAGTATATAGTCGGATACTGGATGAATATACAAGTAGGTAAATATTATAATTTAATGTGAAACACTGTTCCTGTGTGTTTCATTCAGCACAGTGGTGGAAGCTCGATCCTGCGTCTGTTAATTTTTTGTCCTTACCCTTCTTCATGTATTCAGATTTCTGTATCAGAAACACAAACTGTTGACAAAAAAAAATGTATATTTTATAACAAACAAGAAGTATATCTGTTACCCTGCAAGCATCTCCACTTATTTTATTTCTTGTAACACCCTTCCTTTTCTTTTCTTGCTTCATCCTACCCTCTACACTTACCTTGCGGAGTCTGGCCACAACTTCGTGTTGAGGTGGGTTGAGATGGTTCATCTTTGCCACTCGTTGCAGTACAGTTGCCGCAGCCTCCAGACGTCCCCGCGTCACCAGCCACCTGGGAGACTCCTCGATTACCCTGCCAGAGACAGACAGGCACTTAGAACAGATGAAGGCGGTAAGACAGGCACGTAGAGGGGCAGAGAGAGACTACTGATAGAGACATAGAAGGGTAGACGATAAAGCAGGGACATAGATGAGCAGGTGATGAGACAGGGATAGGATATAGAAAGACAAGGCTGGCAAGTAGGGAGGCAGACGATGACATCGTAGGCAAGTTTTAGGGTCCCTGTTCACAAAAAGAAGAGCAGAGCAGAAATCAGCAACTACAGACCAGTATCACTCTTGTCAATCACTGTCAAGATCTTAGAGACAATGATCTCACGACAAATGACAAAGATTTTTTGACTCCCACTCACTACTTTCTGACCGTCAATATTTCTTCAGGAAAGGTTACTCTGCTGCCGATCTGTTATTAAACCTCTCCAGTATGTGACACCAGTTAAGGGATGAATCCAAAGTCAGCTGTGTGGTAGCACTGGACGGCCCTTGTGCTTTCGACCGAGTATGGCACCAAGACCTCTTGGCAAAACTGCAAGCACTGGGAACTGCAGGCTCTACACTGATTACCTTCAAGGTAGATCTCTCAGTGTAGTTCTCAATGACAAGTGTTCCACAGGAAAGCGTGCTTTGGCCATTATTATGGAATGTCTACTTCAATGACCTTCTTCATCTCATCCCAGAATCCCATGCATATGCAGACGACTGTACTCTGACATTTACTTATACAAGAGAGGAAATGCCAGCTGCTCTAAGCTACATCAATCACCAGCTAAAACCTATATCAGCGTGGGGAAACAGATGGCACGTAACGTTTGCTTCTGAGAAAACACAAATGATGATAGTCTCTAGGCACCATTATGATAATCCTGGAGCAGCGGTAAGTATGAATGGAAGAGTGTTGGTACCTGGGGATGAAGCTGATATTCTTGGTTGAAATTCAACTCCAAACTGACCATGAAGAACCACGTTTTAAATCTTGCAAACAAGGCGACCAGGAAGCTTACAGAACTTCGATGTATCTCGCATCTGCTTGGCAGTAGAGGTTGTAAGATTCTGTACGAGGCACAAGTACGTTCGCACCTTGAGTATGCTCCACTTTTTTGGGTTGCCTGCCCCCATCTTATCTGTGACTTCTTGAAAGAGAACAGAGCAGGACGACTCATCTCTCGCCTGGACCCAGCCTGGGTAGATCTGTCATTTCAGCAGAGCCTTCAACACCGGAGGCATGTGGGCGGCCTTACTGTTATGTACAGGGCCAATATTGTCAAAGTATCACACTTGACTCCACTCCGAGGACGGTGAGAAGAGAGCAACAAGACGGGCAGTAAGCAGCAACTTCACTCTTACTGTAACCTTCTCCAGAACATCACTTATCCGAGATCATTTATTCCCAGGATGATTCGAGTTTGGAACTTGTTCGTACAGCATGACGACATCATCGAAATAAAGTCAGCTGCTCAAATGAAATTGCTGGCCCTCAGTGGCTCCAACTTCGTCCTGTTCCCTATTTGTATGTTTCATAACAATAAAAATGCTTTCAAATGAGCTGATGTAGGTAACAGCTCTTAACCTGTCAATAAAGTTAGGAATCCTTGCTTAACTTGTCAATAGCTTGTCAAACCCTGTGTAAAGAGAGAGAGAGAGAGAGAGAGAGAGAGAGAGAGAGAGAGAGAGAGAGAGAGAGAGAGAGAGAGAGAGAGAGAGAGAGAGAGAGAGAGAGAGAGTGAGAGTATAAAATGTGGAGAACAGAGGCACATATGCAAGTCATTATTACGATATTATAAACAAAAGAGAAACATCATGACTGAGGAGATACCTGACGTAGACCAGAGCGAGGAGGCCTGGGAGGCTGGTGACTAGACCTAAGGTTGCCCAGTGCCCCGTCAGCCAGGCCAGAGGAGCCAGCAGGCACTGACCCACCGAGAAGAAGATGGAGGAGAGGGAGGTGACGAACCCTCGACGTTCGTCCCGTACCTGTTCCAGGGCTGCAGATAAACGGAGACTAAGGATGCGGTTATGAAGGGTGATTAAAACCGTGACTGAAACAATTCACAACAATCCCATAACTTTGAAAGGAAAAACTAGACAACGTTTCGGTTTAATCTGTGATCATCATTACTAGACACTTGAGGAAAGGGCACGTGTGCAGACACTTAAAACATTATTAATAGGCAATGTTTAGAACCTTCACTCTACGGTGTCCCGTACCTTGGCTGGTAGTGAACTCAGCTTACACACTGAGTGTCCGTGGTTTGATCCCCAGTACGGGTGGAGACATTGGCGTGATTACTTAAGACACATGCTGTCCCTGTTCACCTAGCAGTCAGTAGGTACCTGGGTGTTAGCCGACTGGTGTGGGTCGCATGCTGGGGACAAAATTGGCCTAATTTGCCCGAAATGCTTTGCATAACAAGTAGTTTTCTATATAGTATGTCACTGTTGTCAGCTATGGTCTGTAGAAGTTGTATCTTGTACTTGCAGACATAAAAGATTATATTGTTATTATTATTATTATTATTATTATTATTATTATTATTATTATTATTATTATTATTATTATTATTGCTCACCGGAGTGGACAACGGGCCGAGACATTTCTTATTATAATGTCTTAAGTGTCTACATACTTGCCCTCTCCCTCAACCTGCCGTTATATTATGCCAATTTATTAATTCGATACTTGATTATGGTCGAGGTCGGACCGACTTGTTATTCATTAACAAAATGTGTGCTCGTGGATGTATAGCATTGTATTTTGTATTAAAATATTTTCTGCATTTTCTTTTATCAACGTCATTCCCTGCCTTCCCTACCTGAGATAATGACAATCTGGTAGATGACAGGCAGACCCATGGAGACCAGGAAGCGTACTGCCAACATCACCCACATCTCTCTGATGAAGACGTAAGCCGACCCCAGCACCGCCACCTTCACCGCCAGCAGGATGAACACTCGACGTCGACCAACCCTGTGTGGGAGGCAGATGTAAGGAATAGGTGTTTCACACCTATTCCTTACATCACAGTGCCGGCGACAGGAATGAGCTGCTGATCATAGGGAGGAGTACAAGATCGGCAAGTACAGGGACATATGCCAACAATATCAGTTTGTTCCAGTGAGATCAGAGACCTTGGGATCATGGGGAAAACATCCCACACATTTCCTTAAAGAACTGGGTTCCAGACTCATCAACCCCACCAGGGACCCAAGAGCAGCCACTTTCATGTTCCAGCGCCTCAGCGTGGCCACCCAGAGGGGAAATGCATGCTGCATACTGGGCTCGCATCCAGCTTTGGAGGAGTTGGAGGAGATTCATATCCTTTGATATATTGTACCAATGTATTCATGTTTGTGTTTTCTCTCAATGTATTCTGTCTATCAATAAAGTTCACAAGTAGCTTAAAAATATAGGGGGTGGTAGGAGAATAAAATATTCAAACAGCTCCGGGGAGAACCTTGAGTTTTCACTGAGGTACGTTTATTGTCTTCTCTGAGGATGATGGTCCCCAGTCCAGTTCTAGAGTTGGTACCTCCCTATATTTTTTTCTAATATATATATATATATATATATATATATATATATATATATATATATATATATATATATATATATATATATATATATATATATATATATATATATATATATATATATATATATATATATAGGAGGCTCGAACCGTGGTCCGCTGGGCTACAGGACAGTAATGAGCTGGATCTGTTAATCTCGGGACCATGGCTCGAACCTCCCGTCCATCTTTTTGTCAGTCTATGGACTGTCGTTCATTACGACTTAAACTGACGGGAACTCGAACCGTGGTAGCAGGTCCAGGTTGTACTTTTCAGCAAGATGGATTTTCAACAACAAGAGTTTACAACCAGCTCCTCTGTAACAAGGTTGTAACAACCGCTACAAAATGTTACTCTACTTCTAGTAAATTGTTATGGCCTATCTGAAACACCTGTATGAAATACCAGCATGTGACGTAAGTTGTCAGTATACTTGACCACTCGTCAGGTTAACTCACGGTAACTCCCATCTCAAACACCATGGCTGAGATCTTAGTAATGTTAGGTGAGATACTTAAATGCATCTTTAAACATCAATGAACTATGCATTGAGTAAGTTAATTAACAAATGTTTGTGTACTGTATTGTTTGAGTATCACCAATAACTAAAACTACATAACCCAAAGTCACCTACGTTTTTGTTGGTAGCTGAGCACAACCAGTCACTCCCAGGACAGTTAATCAGGATCCTTGTGCACTACAACCCTAACAGTCATACCTGGTATTTGTCGAAGACTTTCTGGCATGTTCGAGTAGCGATGCCTATTTTCCTGAAGATAATGAGCCAAGTTGTTCTCCCGTAAAGTGTTAGTCCAACAACTCCTTATACCTCCGGTTTTCCTATGTTTACGAGATAGTCTGACGATAGTTACGACCTAGTTATTATATGCAGTAATTTATGAGTAATTTATGAGTAATTTAGTTATCTATACAACCTGATATATCCACTGTTATTCACTGATTTAGTCACTAGATCACACTTATTCATTGCCTTGACAGGTTCATCAGTATAACAGTAAAGTAATTTTGATAACCACAGTACTCTTCGACACGATCACTTTTACCCAGCTATTATTAACTGTATCAGTTTAACTTTCCTGTTGGTTTTCGTTTATCATTCCATTTATTACTGAAAGGTTAATGACTGCTATTTAGCCTGCAAGTTTCTGGTTTGACTATATTCAGATGTCTGCAAGTATTAGCTTGAATCTCCTTATTCTTGACATGAATACACAATTAAAATAAGGTTGCCTATGGTGAATTACCCCCATAAAATTCTCAGCACATTCACGCCAGATTTCCTAATGCAACTAATGTTTCTGGCTCTGAACTGCACCCACCTATCTTGCTAGCGATCCTGCACTACACTCACCTGTCTTGCTAGCGATCCTGAACTACACCCACCTGTCTTGCTAGTGATCCTGCACTACACCCACCTGTCTTGCTAGTGATCCTGAACTACACCCACCTGTCTTGCTAGTGATCCTGCACTACACCCACCTGTCTTGCTAGCGATCCTGCACTACACTCACCTGTCTTGCTAGCGATCCTGCACTACACTCACCTGTCTTGCTAGTGATCCTGCACTACACCCACCTGTCTTGCTAACGATCCTGCACTACACTCACCTGTCTTGCTAACGATCCTGCACTACACCCACCTGTCTTGCTAGCGATCCTGCACTACACTCACCTGTCTTGCTAGCGATCCTGCACTACACTCACCTCTCTTGCTAGTGATCCTGCACTACACCCACCTGTCTTGCTAACGATCCTGCACTACACCCACCTGTCTTGCTAGCGATCCTGCACTACACCCACCTGTCTTGCTAACGATCCTGCACTACACCCACCTGTCTTGCTAGCGATCCTGCACTACACTCACCTGTCTTGCTAGTGATCCTGCACTACACTCACCTGTCTTGCTAGTGATCCTGCACTACACCCACCTGTCTTGCTAGTGATCCTGAACTGCACCCACCTGTCTTGCTAGCGATCCTGCACTACACCCACCTGTCTTGCTAGTGATCCTGCACTACATCCACCTGTCTTGCTAGTGATCCTGAACTACACCCACCTGTCTTGCTAGTGATCCTGAACTACACCCACCTGTCTTGCTAGTGATCCTGAACTGCACCCACCTGTCTTGCTAGTGATCCTGAACTACACCCACCTGTCTTGCTAGTGATCCTGAACTACACCCACCTGTCTTGCTAGCTATCCTGCACTACACCCACCTGTCTTGCTAACGATCCTGCACTACACTCACCTGTCTTGCTAACGATCCTGCACTACACCCACCTGTCTTGCTAGTGATCCTGCACTACACCCACCTGTCTTGCTAGCGATCCTGCACTACACCCACCTGTCTTGCTAGTGGTGCTAAACTACACCCACCTGTCTTGCTGGCGATGTTTCGATCTCCAAATTTAAAATATGAAAAAATCGTCCATTTTTAAATAAGAGTCAATTTCAACTATTTATGAAATAGTTGGGTAATTAACTAAAACACTTTCTGAGACACTTTTCCCCAGCATCATCTCATACAGGAGAAATATGCGTCTTCAAATTAAATCTATTATTATATTTTATTATATATACAGAGGGGTATACTATAACGAATAATTGGTTGTATAACCTCGTTCGTTATAGCGTTCGTTCTTTATAATGGTAATCCATTCCAGGTCCACAAATGCAAATACATAACAATGTAAAATTTTAAAAAGGTGCATAAATGTGCATTTATTTAAACTACTGAAATAAAGAATGTCATTAATACATGCAATAAAAAAAATAAATTAGTACAAAAAATAATAAGAAATACTGTACTTTATGGTAGCTCAGTGTTGTTGAGCATCAGGACAGGAAGTAGAGGAGGAGAATTACTGAGAAGAGATGGAACTAGTGGAGTCATCCTAGTTCTCTGTGGTGACTCCTTCAGGCAGTTCCTTTGTAGGATCTTTTTGAACTTTTCAATATTTTCAATTTTATAGGGAAAACCGCTCGTTATGTAAATATTCGTTATATAAACCATTCGTTATAGAATACTCCCAGTATATAAATGTGACTGGATGTCAAGACAAGTGTCTCTTTGACGTCACTAATTTACATACCTATAAAAGTTTTTTATTTTTTTATCAACGACGACGTTAAAGTTGAATGTGAGTAAAGTGTATTATGTATCGTACGCCAGGCAGGTGCCAGATGTAAACAAATTGAATGCGAGTTAAGTGTATTATGTATCGTACGCCAGGCAGGTGCCAGATGTAAACAATGTTGAATGCGAGTTAAGTGGATTATGTATCGTACGCCAGGCAGGTGCCAGATGTAAACAATGCTGAATATGAGTCAAGTGTATTATGTATCGTACGCCAGGCAGGTGCCAGATGTAAACAATGTTGAATACGAGTTAAATGTATTATGTATCGTACGCCAGGCAGGTGCCAGATGTAAACAAACTTTGTCATGTAATAATTGTACACATCAAACGTTTACAATCCAAATTCGTGAATTATATATGACAGATGAGAATGAATTTGAGGAACTGTTCCTCTGTGGTATATGTTCATCTTACCCAACAATAAAGTTTACTACATAAATTTTCTAGTAAACAAGTCCAATACATCACAATATACGTGTCCCGTAGCTCGATCGGTAGCGCACTCAGCTCACACACTGAGGTCCGGGGTTCGAATCTCCTCCGGTACGGCTGGAAAAACAATAGGGACGTGTTTCCATAAGACACCTGCTGTCCCTGTTCACCCATCAGTTCAAAATGGGTACCTGGGTGTTAGTGGACTGGTGTGGGTCGCATCCTGGGACAAAACTGACGTAATTTGCCCGAAATGCTCTGCGTAACAAGCGGCTTTCTATATAGTAGTATGTCACTGATGTCAGCTAGGACTGTATACCTTGTACATGTACTGGTAGTAAATATATTATTATTATTATTATTATTATTATTATTATTATTATTATTATTATTATTATTATTATTATTATTATTATTATTATATCCGAAAATATTTGGTATTTTCCATACTACCCTCACTCGAAAGTACCCCATAACCCCACACCAACCCTCACCCAACACTACCCCTCATCCCATAACCTCACACAAACCCTCACCTCATAACCCCCCACTACCCCTCACATCATAACCCCACACTACCCCCTCACCCCATAACCTCACACTACCCTACCCCCACACTACTCCTCTCCCCATAAACCCACATTACCCCTCACCCCAGACTACCTCTCACACCATAACCCCACACTACCCCTCACCCCATAACCCCACACTACCTCTCACCCCACACTACCAACCCTCTCCCACACTACCCTTCACCCAATAACCCCACACTACCCCTCACCCCACACTACCCTCCCCCCACACTACCCCTCACCCCACAACGCCCCACTCCCCAGACTACCCCTCACTCCACAACCCCAGACTACCTCCCCCCCACAACCCCACAGCACCCCTCACCCAACAACACCACACTACCCCTCATCCGACAACCCAACACTACCCCTCACCCCACAACCCCATACTACCCCTCACCCCACACCACCCCTCACCCCACACCACCCTTCACCCCACAACCCCACAGTACCTCTCACCCCACAACCCCACACTACCCCTCACCCCATAACCCCACACTACCTCCCACCCCACACTACCAACCCTCCCCCACACTACCCTTCACCCAATAACCCCACACTACCCCTCATCCCACAACGCCCCTCTCCCCAGACTACCCCTCACTCCACAACCCCACACTACGCCAGTAGTAGTATTTGTATCTTACCAACAACTGTTACTGATTCACCGTCTCCCTACGTGAATTCAAGACGGTTGTGACTCATGCTGACCCAGCATGAGATCTTTGAATGCCCTCCGGGCACTGGGCTTCTCACTTTAAGACAGGTTGGCAGTGGTGACAGGTCAGGACTGGGCGCTCTACCTTATCATCTTAATATACGCTACTAAGACATCCTTCGAGTGTATTTATTCTCCATATCTACCACCGAACCCCCACACGACAACTCTCACCCCACAACCTCACACTACCTCTCACCCCACAACCCCACACTACCCCTCACCCCACAACCCTACACTACCCCTCACCCCACAACCCAACACTACCCCTCACCCCACAACCCTACACTGCCCCTCACCCCACAACCCCACACTACCCCTCACCCCACAACCCTACACTACCCCTCACCCCACAACCCTACACTACCCCTCACCCCACAACTCCACACTACCCCTCACCCCACACTACCCCTCACCTTTAAACCCCACACTTCCCCTCATCTCACAACCCCACACTACCACTCACCTTACAACCCCACACTACCACTCACCTTACAACCCAACACTACCCCTCACCCCACAACCCCACACTACCCCTCACCCCACACTACCACTCACCTTACCACCACACACGACCACTCACCTTACAACCCCACACTACCACTCACCTTACAACCCCACACTACCACTCACCTTACAACCACACACTACCACTCACCACACACTACTCCTCACCCCGCAACTCCCCCCTCCCCTTCACCTCACAACTTCACACAACCCCTCACCACCACACAACCCCACACAACTGCTCACCCCACACTACCCCTCACCCCACAATACCCCTCACTCCACTCTACCCCTCACCCACAACCCCACACTATCCCTCACCTCACTACCCCACACTACCCCTCACCCCACAACCTTATACTACCCCTCACCCCACAACCTCACACTGCCCCCTCACCCCACAACCCCACACTACCCCTCACCTCACAACCCCACACCCCACAACCTCACACTACCCCTCACCCCACAACCCCAAACTACCCCTCACCCCACAACCCCACACTACCCCTCACCCCACAACCTCACACTATCCCTAACCTCACAACCCCACACTACCCCTCACCCCACAATCTCACACTATCCCTCACCCCACAACCTCACACTACCCCTCACCCCACAACCCCACACTACCCTCACCCCACAACCCCACACTACCCCTCACCCCACAATCCCACACTACCCCTCACCCCACACTCCCACAACCCACTAACCCACACTACCGCTCACCCCACAACCCCACACTGCCCCTCACCCCACACTACCCTCACCCCACAACCCCACACTACCCTCACCCCACAACCCCACACTACCCCTCACCCCACAACCCCACACTACCCCTCACCCCACACTCCCACAACTCACTAACCCACACTACCGCTCACCCCACAACCCCACACTGCCCCTCACCCCACACTACCCTCACCTCACAACCCCACACTACCCCTCACCCCACAACCCCACACTACCCTCACCCCACAACCCCACACTACCCCTCACCCCACAACCTCACACTACCCCTCACCCCACAACCCCACACTACCCCTCACCTCACAACCCCACACAACCCCTCACCCCACACTATCCCTCAACCCACTAACCCACACTACGTGAGGTCACAGACCCTGAGCTGCTTTGGGGATTAGCGTGGACGGTTACAAAGCATGGCTTGGTTCTGCAGTGTTTTAAAAATTGAGATTGGAGAGTTGAAGGAGGAGGTCTTGCTTCTCCAGGAGGAGATTAGGAGGCTGAAGGTCCACCTCAATGGGTCTGGGAGAGAGTGTGAGATGGCTGGAGTTGTGGGGAATGAGGCTTCTAGCAGTGAGGTGCAGTCTGTCTCTCGCTGTGAGGAGGCTGTAGTTGGGGAGGTAGCAACGGCTACCAGCAGTGAGGTGCAGCCCAGCACCTGCTACAAGTGGCGAGTGGTTCACAGTAATGGGAGGCGCATCAGAGTAAGGAAAGTTAAGAGTGAAGATCTGAAGGTAGGAAATCGCTTATCTGTTCTTCAGGATGAATGTACTTCAGTGGCCAGTGAAGGTAAGGGTACTACTGCCTCTGCTAATGGAGGTAAGTGCATTCTTGTGGTTGGTGACTCTCAGGTAAGATATATTGACCGTGCTTTTTGTAATAGGAATAAGAAGATGAGAGATAGAGTGTGCTTCCCTGGAGCTGGTGTTGGGGACATTGTCAACAGGCTGGATAATATCATGTCAGGTAATGGGAACAAGCCCATTATCTGTCTCAGTGCTGGTGGAAATGATATTGGGAAGGGTAGGAGAGAAGAGCTGCTAGATAAGTACAGGTCAGCTATAGATTTCATTAAGTCTAAGGGAGGGATCCCAATCATATGTAGCATCTTGCCTAGAAGGGGAGTAGGAAATGAATGGTTGTCTAGGGCAATTGGTGTAAATTGCTGGCTAGACAGATACTGCAAGGAACTTGCAATCCCATTCATTGACAACTGGAACAGCTTTTATGGCAAACATGATATGTATGCAAGGGATGGGGTACATCTCTCTGGGGCTGGGGTGGTAGCACTTGCAGACTCGATTGAGAAGGCCATTGGTGAAATGCCTATGATTTTAAACTGATGGAAGATAGAGGTATGGGTGTGTGTGGGAAACAAGCAGGTTGCAACACTAGGGTTGGAAACAGTAAATGTATAAAAGGCATTCAGCATGAAGTTATAAATAAAAACAATAGATCAGGTCAGCAAACAAAGGGGGACAGCAGAGGGCAGCAAGGGACTAGCTCCCTTAAGGTTTACTATACTAATAGCATGAGTGTAAGAAATAAGATAGATGAGCTAAGATTAATTGCAAGTGCAGAAAACATAGATATTATTGCTATAACAGAGACCTGGCTCAATCTGAAAGATAGAGAGATGTCCTCTGAATGTTACATACAAGGCTATAAATTATTCCACACTGACAGGGTCAACAGGAAAGGTGGTGGAGTAGCGATGTATGTCAGAGACAATTTAAATTGTTGTGTTAGACAAGATATTAAATTAGAAGCGTCAGCTACTGAATCTGTTTGGTTACAGCTTCTCGAGGGCCGAGAAAAACTGATTTTGGGTGTGATTTACAGGACCCCAAATCTTGATAGGGAGTGCAGTAAACTTCTATGGGACGAAATTCGTAAGGCATCTACATACGAAAATGTTGTGCTAATGGGAGATTTCAACTATAGACAGATTGACTGGAGCAATTTGACAGGAAATTTAGAGTCAGGTGACTTTCTTGATACAATCCAGGACTGTTTTTTAAAACAGTTTGTGACAGAGCCAACTAGGGGAAATAACCTCCTTGACTTGGTTCTTGCCAGTAGGGAAACACTAATTAATAATCTTGAGGTTAATGATGAGCTTGGGGAAAGTGATCACAAATCACTCAGTTTTAATATATCATGGAATTCCCCTAATAATGGCAATCAAGTCTCTGTTCCTGACTTCCGCTTGGCTGATTTCATAGGACTGAAAAATTACTTAGGTGGGCTGAACTGGAATGACCTGACTAAGGGTCAGGTAGGTGGTGATGGTTGCCGACATGACGCTTTCCAGGGCATAGTTCTAGCTGCTCAGTCAAATTATGTTCCAAATAGGGAAATCAGATCAAACAAAAATGATCCTAAATGGATGAACAATAGATTAAAATATCTAATTGGTCAAAAGAGAGGCATATATAGGCAAATCAAAAGAGGGGAGGGGCAATTAAGAAATCGATATATTCAGTTAAAAAGAGAAATAAAAAAAGGAATTAGAAAAGCAAAAAGAGATTATGAGGTTAAAGTTGCAAGAGATTCGAAGACTAACCCAAAAGGATTCTTTCAGGTATACAGAAGTAAGATCAGGGACAAGATAGGTCCACTCAAAAGTTCCTCGGGTCAGCTCAATGACAGTGATAAGGAAATGTGTAGAAGTTTTAACACATACTTCCTCTCAGTTTTTACACAGGAGGATACCAGCGATATTCCAGAAATGATAAATTATGTGGAATAGGACGATAATAAACTGTGCACGATTAGGGTCACAAGTGACATGGTCCTTAGGCAAATAGATAAATTAAAACCTAACAAATCCCCAGGCCCTGATGAACTGTATGCAAGGGTTCTAAAGGAATGTAAAGAGGAGCTTAGCAAACCTTTGGCTAATCTTTTCAACATATCACTACAAACTGGCATGGTGCCAGATAAGTGGAAAATGGCAAATGTGATAACTATTTTCAAAGCAGGTGACGGGTCCTTAGCTTCGAACTATAGACCAATAAGCCTAACCTCCATAGTGGGAAAATTTATGGAATCAATAATTGCCGAGGTAGTTCGTAGCCACCTTGAAAAACATAAATTAATCAACGAATCTCAGCATGGTTTTACAAAGGGGCGTTCCTGCCTTACGAATTTATTAACTTTTTTCACTAAGGTATTTGAGGAGGTAGATCATGGTAATGAATATGATATTGTGTATATGGACTTCAGTAAGGCTTTTGACAGGGTCCCACATCAGAGACTATTGAGGAAAATTAAGGCACATGGAATAGGAGGAGAAATTTTTTCCTGGATAGAGGCATGGTTGACAAATAGGCAGCAGAGAGTTTGCATAAATGGGGAGAAATCAGAGTGGGGAAGCGTCACGAGCGGTGTTCCACAGGGGTCAGTGTTGGGCCCCCTGCTGTTCACAATATACATAAACGACATAGATGAGGGCATAAAGAGCGACATCAGCAAGTTTGCCGATGACACCAAAATAGGCCGTCGAATTCATTCTGACGAGGACATTAGAGCACTCCAGGAAGATTTGAATAGACTGATGCAGTGGTCGGAGAGGTGGCAGATGCAGTTTAATATAGACAAATGCAAAGTTCTAAATGTTGGACAGGACAATAACCGTGCCACATATAAACTAAATAATGTAGATCTTAATATTACGGATTGCGAAAAAAATTTAGGAGTTCTGGTTAGCAGTAATCTGAAACCAAGACAACAGTGCATAAGTGTTCGCAATAAAGCTAATAGAATCCTTGGCTTCATATCAAGAAGCATAAATAATAGGAGTCCTCAGGTTGTTCTTCAACTCTATACATTCTTGGTTAGGCCTCATTTAGATTATGCTGCACAGTTTTGGTCACCGTATTACAGAATGGATATAAATGCTCTGGAAAATGTACAAAGGAGGATGACAAAGTTGATCCCATGTATCAGAAACCTTCCCTATGAGGATAGACTAAGGGCCCTGAATCTGCACTCTCTAGAAAGACGTAGAATTAGGGGGGATATGATTGAGGTGTATAAATGGAAGACAGGAATAAATAAAGGGGATGTAAATAGTGTGCTGAAAATATCTAGCCTAGACAGGACTCGCAGCAATGGTTTTAAGTTAGAAAAATTCAGATTCAGGAAGGATATAGGAAAGTACTGGTTTGGTAATAGAGTTGTGGATGAGTGGAACAAACTCCCAAGTACGGTCCTAGAGGCCAGAACGTTGTGTAGCTTTAAAAATAGGTTGGATAAATACATGAGTGGGTGTGGGTGGGTGTGAGTTGGACCTGATTAGCTTGTGCTACCTGGACGGTTGCCGTGTTCCTCCCTTAAGTCAAGGTGACCTGACCTGACTAGGTTGGGTGCATTGGCTTAAGCCGGTAGGAGACTTGGACCTGCCTCGCATGGGCCAGTAGGCCTTCTGCAGTGTTCCTTCGTTCTTATGTTCTTATATCCCTCAACTGTTCATTACGATTTATTTTGGGTTTGTATCCATTATGTCTTTGAAGAGTGAGAATAAATGTACCATGCAATCACAAAAGTGTTGGTAGAAGTCATCCTTTTGGAAGCTTCTCATTGGCTGAATGGTAGAGCGCTGAGCCTGATACTCGCATGGACCACAGTTGATACTCACATGGACCACAGTTGATACTCGCATGAACCGCAGTTGATACTCGCATGGACCGCAGTTGATACTCGCATGGACCACAGTTGATACTCGCAAGGACCACAGTTGATACTCGCATAAACCGCAGTTGATACTCGCATGGACCTCAGTTGATACTCGCAAGGACCACAGTTGATACTCGCATGAACCACAGTTGATACTTGCAAGGACCACAGTTGATACTCGCAAGGACCACAGTTGATACTCGCATGGACCACAGTTGATACTCGCATGGACCACAGTTGATACTCGCATGAACCGCAGTTGATACTCGCATGGACCGCAGTTGATACTCGCATGGACCACAGTTGATACTCGCATGAACCGCAGTTGATACTCGGAAGGACCACAGTTGATACTCGCATGAACCGCAGTTGATACTCGCATGGACCGCAGTTGATACTCGCATGGACCACAGTTGATACTCGCATGAACCGCAGTTGATACTCGGAAGGACAACAGTTGATACTCGCATGAACCGCAGTTGATACTCGCATGGACCGCAGTTGATACTCGCATGGACCACAGTTGATACTTGCATGAACCGCAGTTGATACTTGCAAGGACCACAGTTGATACTCGCAAGGACCACAGTTGATACTCGCATGAACCGCAGTTGATACTCACAAGAACCACAGTTGATACTCGCAATGACCACAGTTGATACTCGCAAGGACCACAGTTGATACTTGTATGGACCACAGTTGATACTCGTATAAACTGCAGTTGATACTCGCATGAACCGCAGTTGATACTCGCATGGACCGCAGTTGATACTCGCATGGACCACAGTTGATACTCGCAAGGACCACAGTTGATACTCGCATGAACCTCAGTTGATACTCACAAGGACCACAGTTGATACTCGCATGGACCACAGTTGATACTCGCATGGACCACAGTTGATACTCACATGGACCACAGTTGATACTCGCACGAACCGCAGTTGATACTCGCAAGGACCACAGTTGATACTCGCAAGGACCACAGTTGATACTCGCAAGGACCACAGTTGATACTCGCATGGACCACAGTTGATACTCGCATGGACCACAGTTGATACTCGCATGGACAACAGTTGATACTCGCATGGAACACAGTTGATACTCGCATGGACCACAGTTGATACTCGCAAGGACCACAGTTGATACTTGCATGGACCACAGTTGATACTCGCATGAACCGCAGTTGATACTCGCAAGGACCACAGTTGATACTCGCAAGGACAACAGTTGATAATCGCATGAACCGCAGTTGATACTCGCAAGGACCACAGTTGATACTCGCAAGGACCACAGTTGATACTCGCAAGGACCACAGTTGATACTTGTATGGACCACAGTTGATACTCGCATGAACCGCAGTTGATACTCGCAAGGACCACAGTTGATACTCGCATGAACCGCAGTTGATACTCGCATGAACCACAGTTGATACTCGCATGGACCACAGTTGATACTCGCATGGACCACAGTTGATACTCACATGGACCACAGTTGATACTCGCATGAACCGCAGTTGATACTCGCAAGCACCACAGTTGATACTCGCAAGGACCACAGTTGATACTCGCAAGGACCACAGTTGATACTCGCATGGACCACAGTTGATACTCGCATGGACAACAGTTGATACTCGCATGGACCACAGTTGATACTCGCATGGACCACAGTTGATACTCGCAAGGACCACAGTTGATACTCGCATGAACCGCAGTTGATACTCGCATGGACCACAGTTGATACTCGCATGGACCACAGTTGATACTCGCATGGACTGCAGTTGATACTCGCAAGGACCACAGTTGATACTCACATGAACCGCAGTTGATACTCGCATGGACCACAGTTGATACTCACATGGACCACAGTTGATACTCGCATGGACCACAGTTGATACTCGCATGGACCACAGTTGATACTCGCATGGACCACAGTTGATACTCACATGGACCACAGTTGATACTCACATGGACCACAGTTGATACTCGCATGAACCGCAGTTGATACTCGCAAGGACCACAGTTGATACTCGCAAGGACCACAGTTGATACTCGCAAGGACCACAGTTGATACTCGAATGGACCACAGTTGATACTCACATGGACCACAGTTGATACTCGCATGGACCACAGTTGATACTCGCATGGACAGTTGTTACTCGCATGGGCCATAGTTGATACTTGCATGGACCACAGTTGATACTCGCATGAACCGCAGTTGATACTCGAATGGACCACAGTTGATAATCGCATGGACCACAGTTGATACTCGCATGGACCACAGTTGATACTCACATGGACCACAGTTGATACTCGCATGGACCACAGTTGATACTCACATGGACCACAGTTGATACTCACATGGACCACAGTTGATACTCGCATGGACCACAGTTGATACTCGCATGGACCACAGTTGATACTCGCATGGACCACAGTTCAAGTCCACATCCATTCTTCATTGGGTTAATAGACTATACTGGTATGGGGGGGTTACAAAATAGATATAGCATGAAAGATGTGGGATGAGAGTGTACGGTGATACAACAACGATGGATGCTGTGACACCAAAGTCGTAGAAGAGCTGGTTGTAAAATCGTCGTATTCAGAACTCTCATGGCTGAGTTGTATGGGTTAGTATGGGAGGAGAGATAGCATGAGAACTCACCTGTCCGCCAAAGCACCGTAGATGACACAGCCGAAGAGGTTGCCCAGCATGGAGGCGCGAAGAATATTCTGCACGCCCGTAGACCTCCCACACGCCCATTCAAACTGCGTGGAAGCTGTCTCCTGGAAGTAAGTGCGTTCGAAGTCGTAGCCGAACACGCACTCTGAGGGAACGACACGGACGCTCTTACTTGCTTAGCACGGTGTTGTAAACACTATCTCTTAAGTATATGCACTGATGAGAGGTATACAGGCAAGAAATAAGCTTTTGACAAATGCACATAAGATATATAATCTGAATATTTAAACCTCCATCTGAGATCCTTTTCATCAAATCATTTATTTTGGTTAAATGGGCGAGGATTTCAAGCCATTAGGGTCATTGAGGCTGCATATAACCTATTCACCAACAGTCAAGAGTACTTTGATCGATCAAACAAAGATTAAAGAAAAGTCTCAGTGAAATACACTGACACACACACACACACTCACAGAACAGCAGCAGGAGGCCAAGACAGGAGTATGATGAAAGTAACAGAGCGATGGTTGACACACTGGCTGAAGTGGCCAGAAGAGCTCATGCTAGCAGGACAAAGCTGCTGATTGTGGGTAACTTCAATCACAAAGAAATTGACTGGGAGAACTTGGGGCCATATGGTGGCCCAGAAACGTCAAGGGCTGAGATGATGGGGGTGGTACTGGAAAACCTCATGCACCAACACGTAAGGGACACTACCAGAGAGAGAGAGGAAAGGGTGAACCAGCAAGGCTGGACCTAGTATTCACCTTGAGTAATGCAGATATTGAGGACATCACATATGAAAGACCCCTCGGGGCCAGTGGTCACGTGGTTTTAAGCTTCAAATGCATATTAGAGTTACAAGTGCAGAGGGAAACAGGAAGGGCAGGACAAACAAAGCCAAACTACAAGACAGGGGACTACAGAGGCATGAAGAATTTCCTGCACAAAGTTTAGTGGGACAGAGCACTGGCAGGGAAGTCAGTAAATGAGTTGATGGAATATGAGACAAAAATATGCAAGGAAGCTGAGGAGAGGTTTGTATCCAAGGGTAACAGAAATAGCGAGAAGGCTAGGATGAGCCCTTGGTTTACTCAAAGGTGTAGAGAGGCCAAAACCAAGTGTGATAGAGAATGGAAGAAGTATAGAACGCAAAGGACCCAGGAGAATAAGGAGAGCAGTCGTAGAGCCAGAAACGAATATGCATGAAAGTGCCATAGCAGTGAAAGTCAAATCTGACCCGAAGTTGTTGTACATCCACGTAAGGAGGAAAACAACAGTCAAAGACCAGGTAATCAGGTTGAGGAAGGAGGGGAGATCACATGAAACTACCGCAAAGTATGCGAGGAGCTCAACGTGAGATTCAAAGAAGTGTTCACAGAGGAGACATGTTGGAGGGTTCTTGGAGATGTGATGGTTGGAGTGAAACACACTTGTTGGATGGTAACACTTATATTAGCAGAGTGTGAGAGGGGAGCCCAGACTGCCTGTGTTGCCTGTTCGTAGACCTAAGTGCAGAGTGAGGACACAGCTGGGAGTGCAGCGCTCACATGTGGCATCACATGACGTCACACATGCTAGTCACTGAGCCTAGCAAGGGGTCAACTATGTAAAACATATGGATGGTAATATGATACTCAGATAACATATTCATATACAGGGGATCAGCAACTATGCTGACAGCTCGGTCATGTTACATATGTCGTCTTGACATACAATACTATGCTATAGGCTGAACAGGCAGGTGGCTCTGGGCTGATTCTATACAATAGCAAAGTCATATGTAACTTAGAACTAATGGATGGGCATGTAATGGGTGGTATCATAATACATTACGAATTATAAGAACAAATCATATTATAATAAAGGATGGAATTGATCGATCAATCTGTATTCATGCACTCTATGGATTCTGAGGAAGAATATATATTTACAAAGGTGAAAGTAATTAACAGCAAAGACATCTGACATGCACAGATCATTACTGCTAAATTCTCAGAATTCGGAGGGAACGTGAACAAAAAAAAAAAAATTCTGAAAACTGATCAGCTAATAACAAAACACACAGTTGACAACTTCATTCATCTTGGACATTTAATTATACAGGCTATGTACATTTAAACCCAACTGTGCGAGGGTAAGATTTACATATGCAGAATGGTTATTATCTTTGGGAGGATCGAATTCCTTTGCAATGGCTAATACATGCCTTGATTGAGGGAGATCTGAATAAGTATCTACTAAAGATATGGCTACATTCACTAGTGACTGTGGAATTACTAACTGGTATAGTCTTCTGCTTGGAGTACCCAACTCGGCTGTTCGATACAGTAATTTTTGGCTCATTACAAAATCACTAATGGGTGCTGGTGGCTTCACAGTCAGAACAATATCTTCCTGGAGCAGGAATCGAATCACACCAGACCACAAGGGATCGGTTCTTTCGTATTGGAGGAATGAAAAAACTCGGTGGAGTGGATGACTCTCCCTGGTTGGAAAAAATAAAGCTATAACAAGCAAGGGAGCAAGGGAGAAGGCTGGGAGCACAGCGCTCACATGCGGCATCACATGACGTCACACGTGCTAGTCACTGAGCCTAGCAAGGGGTTAACTATGTAAAACATATGGATGGTACTATGATACTCAGATAACATTTACATATACAGGGGATCAGCAACTATGCTGACAGACAGAAGGGACTCTGGGAAGATGGAGAGGTGGGGTATGCCATCAAGTGTTGGACACAATACATACAGCCGAGGAAGAAGTGAAGAGGCTGCTAAGCGAGCTAGATACCTCAAAGGTGATGGGGCCTGATAACATCTCCTCATGGGTCCTGAGAGAGGGAGCAGAGGCACTGTGAGAAATTATGTTGGTAAATTTTACAATGTCCTCAATTAACATCCCCTCCCCCATAATTGTGAGGAAACTTTGGTACATCAAACAGTTTACACTTACTGATATTGACGTTCCTCAGAGTCAAGTGGGACTCAACGACACAAGATCACAATATCCCACCTTCGTGCCCACTTTCGTGCCCACCTTAGTGCCCACCTTTGTGCCCACCTTCGTGCCCACCTTCATGCCCATCTTCGTGCCCACCTTCGAGCCCACCTTCGTGTCCACCTTCATGACCACCTTCGTGACCACCTGCATGCCCACTTTCATGACCACCTTCATGACCACCTTCATGACCACCTTCATGCCCACCTTTGTGCCCACCTTCATGCCCTGCCCACCTTCGTGACCACCTGCATGCCCACTTTCACGACCACCTTCATGACCACCTTCATGCCCACCTTTGTGCCCACCTTCATGCCCACCTTCGTGACCACCTTCATGACCACCTTCGTGACCACCTGCGTGCCCACTTTCATGACCATCTTCATGACCACCTATGTGACCACCTTCATGCCCACCTTCGTGACTACCTTCGCATCCACCTTCGTGCCCACCTTCATGACCACCTTCGTGCCTACCTTCATGCCCACCTTCGTGACTACCTTCGCATTCACCTTCGTGCCCACCTTCATGCCCACCTTCATGACCACCTTCGTGCGTACCTTCGTTCCCACCTTCGTGACCACCTCGTTCCCACTTTCGTGACCACTTTCATGCCCACCTTCATGCCCAACTTAATGCCTAACTTCATGCCCACCTTCGTGGTAGTAGTGAGGTCAGTGTTGTTAACCACCAAGATGGTAGTAGTGTGGTCAGTGTTGTTAACCACCAAGATGGCAGTAGTGTGGTCAGTGTTGTTAACCACCAGGTGGCAGTAGTGTGGTCAGTGTTGTTAACCACCAAGATGGCAGTAGTGTGGTCAGTGTTGTTAACCACCAAGATGGTAATAGTGTGGTCAGTGTTGTTAACCACCAAGATGGCAGTAGTGTGGTCAGTGTTGTTAACCACCAGGTGGCAGTAGTGTGGTCAGTATTGTTAACCACCAACATGGCAGTAGTATGGTCAGTGTTGTTAACCACCAGGTGGCAGTAGTGTGGTCAGTGTTGTTAATCACCAAGATGGCAGTAGTGTGGTCGGTCAGTGTTGTTAACCACCAGGTGGCAATAGTGTGGTCAGTGTTATTAACCACCAAGATGGCAGTAGTGTGGTCAGTGTTGTTAACTACCAAGATGGTAGTAGTGTGGTCAGTGTTGTTAACCACCAGGTGGCAGTAGTGTGGTCAGTGTTGTTAACCACCATCATGGTAGTAGTGTGGTCAGTGTTGTTAACCACAAAGATGGCAGTAGTGTGGTCAGTGTTATTAACCACCAAGATGGCAGTAGTGTGGTCAGTGTTGTTAACCACCAAGATAGCAGTAGCATGGTCAGTGTTGTTAACCACCAGGTGGCAGTAGTGTGGTCAGTGTTGTTAACCACCAGGTGGCAGTAGTGTGGTCAGTGTTGTTAACCACCAGGTGGCAGTAGTGTGGTCAGTGTTGTTAACCACCAAGATGGCAGTAGTGTGGTCAGTGTTGTTAACCACCAAGATGGCAGTAGTGTGGTCAGTGTTGTTAACCACCAAGATGGTAGTAGTGTGGTCAGTGTTGTTAACCACCAGGTGGCAGTAGTGTGGTCAGTGTTGTTAACCACCAAGATGGCAGTAGTGTGGTCAGTGTTGTTAACCACCAGGTGGCAGTAGTGTGGTCAGTGTTGTTAACCACCAGGTGGCAGTAGTGTGGTCAGTGTTGTTAACCACCAAGATGGCAGTAGTGTGGTCAGTGTTGTTAACCACCAGGTGGCAGTAGTGTGGTCAGTGTTGTTAACCACCAGGTGCAAGTAGTGTGGTCAGTGTTGTTAACCACCAAGATGGCAGTAGTGTGGTCAGTGTTGTTAACCACCAGGTGGCAGTAGTGTGGCCAGTGTTGTTAACCACCAGGTGGCAGTAGTGTGGTCAGTGTTGTTAACCAACAGGTGGCAGTAGTCTGGTGATTGTTGTTAACCACCAGGTGGCAGTAGTGTGGTCAGTGTTGTTAACCACCAGGTGGCAGTAGTGTGGTCAGTGTTGTTAACCACCAGGTAGCAGTAGTGTGGTCAGCGTTGTTAACCACCAGGTGGCAGTAGTGTGGTCAGTGTTGTTAACCACCATGTGGCAGTAGTGTGGTCAGTGTTGTTAACCGCCAGGTGGCAGTAGTGTGGTCAGTGTTGTTAACCACCAAGTGGCAGTAGTGTGGTCAGTGTTGTTAACCACCAGGTGGCAGTAGTGTGGTCAGTGTTGTTAACCACCATGTGGCAGTAGTGTGGTCAGTGTTGTTAACCGCCAGGTGGCAGTAGTGTGGTCAGTGTTGTTAACCAACAGGTGGCAGTAGTGTGGTCAGTGTTGTTAACCACCAGGTGGCAGTAGTGTGGTCAGTGTTGTTAACCACCAGGTGGCAGTAGTGTGGACAGTGTTGTTAACCGCCAGGCGGCAGTAGTGTGGTCAATGTTGTTAACCACCAGGTGGCAGTAGTGTGGTCAGTGTTGTTAACCGCCAGGTGGCAGTAGTGTGGTCAGTGTTGTTAACCACCAGGTGGCAGTAGTGTGGTCAGTGTTGTTAACCGCCAGGTGGCAGTAGTGTGGTCAATGTTGTTAACCGCCAGGTGGCAGTAGTGTGGTCAGTGTTGTTAACCACCAGGTGGCAGTAGTGTGGTCAGTGTTGTTAACCGCCAGGTGGCAGTAGTGTGGCCAGTGTTGTTAACCACCAGGTGGCAGTAGTGTGGTCAGTGTTGTTAACCACCAGGTGGCAGTAGTGTGGTCAGTGTTGTTAACCACCAGGTGGCAGTAGTGTGGTCAGTGTTGTTAACCACCATGTGGCAGTAGTGTGGTCAGTGTTGTTAACCACCAGGTGGCAGTAGTGTGGTCAGTGTTGTTAACCAACAGGTGGCAGTAGTGTGGTCAGTGTTGTTAACCACCAGGTGGCAGTAGTGTGGTCAATGTTGTTAACCACCAGGTGGCAGTAGTCTCTTTGATTGTTGTTAACCACCAGGTGGCAGTAGTGGGGTCAGTGTTGTTAACCACCAGGTGGCAGTAGTGTGGTCAGTGTTGTTAACCACCAGGTAGCAGTAGTGTGGTCAGCGTTGTTAACCACCGGGTGGCAGTAGTGTGGTCAGTGTTGTTAACCACCAGGTGGCAGTAGTGTGGTCAGTGTTGTTAACCACCAGGTGGCAGTAGTGTGGTCAGTGTTGTTAACCACCAGGTGGCAGTAGTGTGGTCAGTGTTTTTAACCACCAGGTGGCAGTAGTGTGGTCAGTGTTGTTAACCACCATGTGGCAGTAGTGTGGTCAGTGTTGTTAACCGCCAGGTGGCAGTAGTGTGGTCAGTGTTGTTAACCACCAAGTGGCAGTAGTGTGGTCAGTGTTGTTAACCACCAGGTGGCAGTAGTGTGGTCAGTGTTGTTAACCACCAGGTGGCAGTAGTGTGGTCAGTGTTGTTAACCACCAGGTGGCAGTAGTGTGGACAGTGTTGTTAACCGCCAGGCGGCAGTGTGGTCAATGTTGTTAACAACCAGGTGGCAGTAGTGTGGTCAGTGTTGTTAACCACCAGGTGGCAGTAGTGTGGTCAGTGTTGTTAACCGCCAGGTGGCAGTAGTGTGGTCAGTGTTGTTAACCACCAGGTGGCAGTAGTGTGGTCAGTGTTGTTAACCACCAGGTGGCAGTAGTGTGGTCAGTGTTGTTAACCACCAGGTGGCAGTAGTGTGGTCAGTGTTGTTAACCACCAGGTGGCAGTAGTGTGGTCAGTGTTGTTAACCACCAGGTGGCAGTAGTGTGGTCAGTGTTGTTAACCGCCAGGTGGCAGTAGTGTGGTCAGTGTTGTTAACCACCAGGTGGCAGTAGTGTGGTCAGTGTTGTTAACCGCCAGGTGGCAGTAGTGTGGTCAGTGTTGTTAACCACCAGGTGGCAGTAGTGTGGTCAGTGTTGTTAACCACCAGGTGGCAGTAGTGTGGTCAGTGTTGTTAACCACCAGGTGGCAGTAGTGTGGTCAGTGTTGTTAACCACCAGGTGGCAGTAGTGTGGTCAGTGTTGTTAACCACCAGGTGGCAGTAGTGTGGTCAGTGTTGTTAACCACAAGGTGGCAGTAGTGTGGTCAGTGTTGTTAACCACCAGGTGGCAGTAGTGTTGTCAGTGTTGCTCGCGCGGTGGAAGCGACTTATGTCTTCCTGTTAAGTTCACCAGATTATTTCTGTTGTTCTTATGAGTTTAATATTTTTTTAACACGAGCGTGAGTGAATGAGAGATAGTATGACATTGACGGTAGTAGTAGTAGTAGTAGTAGTAGTAGTAGTAGTAGTAGTAGTAGTAGTAGGACCATTAATAAACAGTAGTAGTATTAGTCGTAACCTTAGCAGACAGTATCAGTAATACCGTCAGTAGACAGTAGTAGTGGTACCCTTAGCAGACAGTAGAAGTAGTACCATCAGTAGACAGTAATAGCGGTACCCTCAGCAGACAGTAGCAGTAGTACCATCAGTAGAAAGTAGTAGGGATACCCTCAGCAGACAGTAGAAGTAGTACCATCAGTAGACAGTAATAGCGGTACCCTCAGCAGACAGTAGCAGTAGTACCATCAGTAGAAAGTAGTAGGGATATCCTCAGCAGACAGTAGAAGTAGTACCATCAGTAGACAGTAATAGCGGTACCCTCAGCAGACAGTAGCAGTAGTACCATCAGTAGAAAGTAGTAGGGATATCCTCAGCAGACAGTAGAAGTAGTACCATCAGTAGACAGTAATAGCGGTAACATCAGTAGACAGAAGCAGTAGTACCATCAGTAGACAGTAGTAGTAGTAGTAACAGTAGTAGCCTCAGGAATAACAGCTGTATTAGTAATAATAGTTGAACAGTAGCAGATAATTATAGTAATAGTAGAACAGTAGTATGTAATAGTAATAGTTACTGGCAAAATTTTAAATATTATTTGCTACAAATATTTCGTTTCAGAAATAACTAAATGATTTAACACAAGTTAATTAAATTTACGAACGCAACTAGTTCATTTACATATTAATAAATACCGAACAGTAATGATGGTAAGAACGTTCAGTTATTGTTACTCTATTGATTTTAAACCACCATGACGCATATGTTTCCGTATATTGATCATAAACCACCATGACCCATTATATCATTATTTCGAAATAAAGAATTAATCAGATATAAATTATTTAAATTGGTCTTCGTATTCGTCTGAGTGTCCTGGGTCAGGTTCACTACCTACACCCACGTCTGAGTGTCCTGAGTCAGGTTCACTACCTACACCCACGTCTGAGTGTCCTGAGTCAGGTTCACTACCTACACCCACGTCTGAGTGTCCTGAGTCAGGTTCACTACCTACACCCACGTCTGAGTGTCCTGAGTCAGGTTCACTACCTACACCCACGTCTGAGTGTCCTGAGTCAGGTTCACTACCTACACCCACGTCTGAGTGTCCTGAGTCAGGTTCACTACCTACACCCACGTCTGAGTGTCCTGAGTCAGGTTCACTACCTACACCCACGTCTGAGTGTCCTGACTCAGGTTCACTACCTACACCCACGTCTGAGTGTCCTGAGTCAGGGTCACTACCTACACCCACGTCTGAGTGTCCTGAGTCAGGTTCACTACCTACACCCACGTCTGAGTGTCCTGAGTCAGGTTCACTACCTACACCCACGTCTGAGTGTCCTGAGTCAGGGTCACTACCTACACCCACGTCTGAGTGTCCTGAGTCAGGTTCACTACCTACACCCACGTCTGTGTCCTGAGTCAGGGTCACTACCTACACCCACGTCTGAGTGTCCTGAGTCAGGGTCACTACCTACACCCACGTCTGAGTGTCCTGAGTCAGGGTCACTACCTACACCCACGTCTGAGTGTCCTGAGTCAGGTTCACTACCTACACCCACGTCTGAGTGTCCTGAGTCAGGTTCACTACCTACACCCACGTCTGAGTGTCCTGAGTCAGGTTCACTACCTACACCCACGTCTGAGTGTCCTGAGTCAGGTTCACTACCTACACCCACGTCTGAGTGTCCTGAGTCAGGTTCACTACCTACACCCACGTCTGAGTGTCCTGGGTCAGGTTCACTACCTACACCCACGTCTGAGTGTCCTGAGTTAGGTTCACTACCTACACCCACGTCTGAGTGTCCTGAGTCAGGTTCACTACCTACACCCACGTCTGAGTGTCCTGAGTCAGGTTCACTACCTACACCCACGTCTGAGTGTCCTGAGTCAGGTTCACTACCTACACCCACGTCTGAGTGTCCTGAGTCAGGTTCACTACCTACACCCACATCTGAGTGTCCTGAGTCAGGTTCACTACCTACACCCACGTCTGAGTGTCCTGAGTTAGGTTCACTACCTACACCCACGTCTGAGTGTCCTGAGTTAGGTTCACTACCTACACCCACGTCTGAGTGTCCTGAGTCAGGTTCACTACCTACACCCATGTCTGAGTGTCCTGAGTCAGGTTCACTACCTACACCCACGTCTGAGTGTCCTGAGTCAGGTTCACTACCTACACCCACGTCTGAGTGTCCTGAGTCAGGTTCACTACCTACACCCACGTCTGAGTGTCCTGAGTCAGGTTCACTACCTACACCCACGTCTGAGTGTCCTGAGTTAGGTTCACTACCTACACCCACGTCTGAGTGTCCTGAGTTAGGTTCACTACCTACACCCACGTCTGAGTGTCCTGAGTCAGGTTCACTACCTACACCCACGTCTGAGTGTCCTGAGTCCGGTTCACTACCTACACCCACGTCTGAGTGTCCTGAGTCAGGTTCACTACCTACACCCACGTCTGAGTGTCCTGAGTCAGGTTCACTTAATACACCCACGTCTGAGTGTCCTGAGTCAGGTTCACTACCTACACCCACGTCTGAGTGTCCTGGGTCAGGTTCACTACCTACACCCACGTCTGAGTGTCCTGAGTCAGGTTCACTACCTACACCCACGTCTGAGTGTCCTGAGTCAGGTTCACTTAATACACCCACGTCTGAGTGTCCTGAGTCAGGTTCACTTTATACACCCACGTCTGAGTGTCCTGGGTCAGGTTCACTACCTATACCCACGTCTGAGTGTCCTGGGTCAGGTTCACTACCTACACCCACGTCTGAGTGTCCTGGGTCAGGTTCACTACCTATACCCACGTCTGAGTGTCCTAGGTCAGGTTCACTACCTACACCCACGTCTGAGTGTCCTGGGTCAGGTTCACTACCTATACCCACGTCTGAGTGTCCTGGGTCAGGTTCACTACCTACACCCACGTCTGAGTGTCCTGGGTCAGGTTCACTACCTATACCCACGTCTGAGTGTCCTGGGTCAGGTTCACTACCTACACCCACGTCTGAGTGTCCTGGGTCAGGTTCACTACCTACACCCACGTCTGAGTGTCCTGGGTCAGGTTCACTTTATACACCCACGTCTGAGTGTCCTGGGTCAGGCTTACTACCTACGCCCACATATGAGTGTCCTGGGTCAGATTCACTATATACACACACGTCTGAGTGTCCTGGGTCAGGTTCACTACCTAAACCCACATATGAGTGTCCTGGGTCAGATTCACTACCTACACCCACGTCTGAGTGTCCTGGGTCAGGTTCACTACCTACACCCACGTCTGAGTGTCCTGGGTCAGATTCACTACCTACACCCACGTCTGAGTGTCCTGGGTCAGGTTCACTACCTATACCCACGTCTGAGTGTCCTGGGTCAGGTTCACTACCTACACCCACGTCTGAGTGTCCTGAGTCAGGTTCATTTTATACACCCACGTCTGAGTGTCCTGGGTCAGGTTCACTACCTAAACCCACGTCTGAGTGTCCTGGGTCAGGTTCACTACCTACACCCACGTCTGAGTGTCCTGAGTCAGGTTCACTTTATACACCCACGTCTGAGTGTCCTGGGTCAGGTTCACTACCTATACCCACGTCTGAGTGTCCTGGGTCAGGTTCACTACCTACACCCACGTCTGAGTGTCCTGGGTCAGGTTCACTACCTATACCCACGTCTGAGTGTCCTGGGTCAGGTTCACTACCTACACCCACGTCTGAGTGTCCTGGGTCAGGTTTACTACCTACGCCCACATATGAGTGTCCTGGGTCAGATTCACTATATACACACACGTCTGAGTGTCCTGGGTCAGGTTCACTAACTACACCCACATACGAGTGTCCTGGGTCAGGTTCACTACCTACACTCACGTCTAAGTGTCCTGCGTCAGGTTCACTACCTAAACCCACATATGAGTGTCCTGGGTCAGATTCACTACCTACACCCACGTCCGAGTGTCCTGGGTCAGGTTCACTACCTACACCCACGTCTGAGTGTCCTGGGTCAGATTCACTACCTATACCCACGTCTGAGTGTCCTGGGTCAGGTTCACTACCTACACCCACGTCTGAGTGTCCTGGGTCAGGTTCATTACCTACACCCACGTCTGAGTGTCCTGGATCAGGTTCACTACCTACACCCACGTCTGAGTGTCCTGGGTCAGGTTCACTACCTACACTCACGTCTGAGTGCCCTGGGTCAGGTTAACTATATACACCCACGTCTGAGTGTCCTGGGCCAGGTTCACTATATACACCCACGCCTGAGTGTCCTGGGTCAGGTTCACTTCCTACACCCACGTCTGAGTGTCCTGAGTCAGGGTTACTACCTACACCCACGTCTGAGTGTCCTGGGTCAGATTCACTATATACACCCACGTCTGAGTGTCCTGGGTCAGGTTCACTATGTACACCCACGTCTTAGTGTCCTGGGTCAGGTTCACTATATACACCCACGTCTGAGTGTCCTGGGTCAGGTTCACTACCTACACCCACGTCTGAGTGTCCTCAGTCAGGGTTACTACCTACACCCACGTCTGAATGTCCTGGGTCAGGTTCACTACCTACACCCTCGTCTGGATGTCCTGAGTCAAGGTTACTACCTACACCCACGTCTGAGTGTCCTGAGTCAGGTTCACTATATACACCCACGTCTGAGTGTCCTGGGTCAGGTTCACTATATACACCCACGTCTGAGTGTCCTGGGTCAGGTTCACTATATACACCCCACGTATGAGTGTCCTGGGTCAGGTTCACTTCCTACACTCACGACTGAGTGTCCTGGGTCAGGGTTACTACCTACACCCACGCCTGTGTGTCCTGGGTCAGGTTCACTACCTACACCCACGTCTGAGTGTCCTGAGTCAGGTTCATTATATATATACCCACGTCTGAGTGTCCTGGGACAGGTTCACTATATTCACCCACGTCTGAGTGTCCTGGGTCAGGTTCACTACCTACACCCACGTCTGAGTGTCCTGAGTCAGGGTTACTATCTACACCCGCGTCTGAGTGTCCTGGGTCAGGTTCACTACCTACACCCACGTCTGAGTGTCCTGGGTCAGGTTCACTACCTACACCCACGTCTGAGTGTCCTGAGTTAGGTTCACTACCTACACCCACGTCTGAGTGTCCTGAGTCAGGTTCACTACCTACACCCACGTCTGAGTGTCCTGAGTCAGGTTCACTACCTACACCCACGTCTGAGTGTCCTGAGTCAGGTTCACTACCTACACCCACGTCTGAGTGTCCTGAGTCAGGTTCACTACCTACACCCACATCTGAGTGTCCTGAGTACGGTTCACTACCTACACCCACGTCTGAGTGTCCTGAGTTAGGTTCACTACCTACACCCACGTCTGAGTGTCCTGAGTTAGGTTCACTACATACACCCACGTCTGAGTGTCCTGAGTCAGGTTCACTACCTACACCCATGTCTGAGTGTCCTGAGTCAGGTTCACTACCTACACCCACGTCTGAGTGTCCTGAGTCAGGTTCACTACCTACACCCACGTCTGAGTGTCCTGAGTCAGGTTCACTACCTACACCCACGTCTGAGTGTCCTGAGTCAGGTTCACTACCTACACCCACGTCTGAGTGTCCTGAGTTAGGTTCACTACCTACACCCACGTCTGAGTGTCCTGAGTTAGGTTCACTACCTACACCCACGTCTGAGTGTCCTGAGTCAGGTTCACTACCTACACCCACGTCTGAGTGTCCTGAGTCCGGTTCACTACCTACACCCACGTCTGAGTGTCCTGAGTCAGGTTCACTACCTACACCCACGTCTGAGTGTCCTGAGTCAGGTTCACTTAATACACCCACGTCTGAGTGTCCTGAGTCAGGTTCACTACCTACACCCACGTCTGAGTGTCCTGGGTCAGGTTCACTACCTACACCCACGTCTGAGTGTCCTGAGTCAGGTTCACTACCTACACCCACGTCTGAGTGTCCTGAGTCAGGTTCACTTAATACACCCACGTCTGAGTGTCCTGAGTCAGGTTCACTTTATACACCCACGTCTGAGTGTCCTGGGTCAGGTTCACTACCTATACCCACGTCTGAGTGTCCTGGGTCAGGTTCACTACCTACACCCACGTCTGAGTGTCCTGGGTCAGGTTCACTACCTATACCCACGTCTGAGTGTCCTAGGTCAGGTTCACTACCTACACCCACGTCTGAGTGTCCTGGGTCAGGTTCACTACCTATACCCACGTCTGAGTGTCCTGGGTCAGGTTCACTACCTACACCCACGTCTGAGTGTCCTGGGTCAGGTTCACTACCTATACCCACGTCTGAGTGTCCTGGGTCAGGTTCACTACCTACACCCACGTCTGAGTGTCCTGGGTCAGGTTCACTACCTACACCCACGTCTGAGTGTCCTGGGTCAGGTTCACTTTATACACCCACGTCTGAGTGTCCTGGGTCAGGCTTACTACCTACGCCCACATATGAGTGTCCTGGGTCAGATTCACTATATACACACACGTCTGAGTGTCCTGGGTCAGGTTCACTACCTAAACCCACATATGAGTGTCCTGGGTCAGATTCACTACCTACACCCACGTCTGAGTGTCCTGGGTCAGGTTCCCTACCTACACCCACGTCTGAGTGTCCTGGGTCAGATTCACTACCTACACCCACGTCTGAGTGTCCTGGGTCAGGTTCACTACCTATACCCACGTCTGAGTGTCCTGGGTCAGGTTCACTACCTACACCCACGTCTGAGTGTCCTGAGTCAGGTTCATTTTATACACCCACGTCTGAGTGTCCTGGGTCAGGTTCACTACCTAAACCCACGTCTGAGTGTCCTGGGTCAGGTTCACTACCTACACCCACGTCTGAGTGTCCTGAGTCAGGTTCACTTTATACACCCACGTCTGAGTGTCCTGGGTCAGGTTCACTACCTATACCCACGTCTGAGTGTCCTGGGTCAGGTTCACTACCTACACCCACGTCTGAGTGTCCTGGGTCAGGTTCACTACCTATACCCACGTCTGAGTGTCCTGGGTCAGGTTCACTACCTACACCCACGTCTGAGTGTCCTGGGTCAGGTTTACTACCTACGCCCACATATGAGTGTCCTGGGTCAGATTCACTATATACACACACGTCTGAGTGTCCTGGGTCAGGTTCACTAACTACACCCACATACGAGTGTCCTGGGTCAGGTTCACTACCTACACTCACGTCTAAGTGTCCTGCGTCAGGTTCACTACCTAAACCCACATATGAGTGTCCTGGGTCAGATTCACTACCTACACCCACGTCCGAGTGTCCTGGGTCAGGTTCACTACCTACACCCACGTCTGAGTGTCCTGGGTCAGATTCACTACCTATACCCACGTCTGAGTGTCCTGGGTCAGGTTCACTACCTACACCCACGTCTGAGTGTCCTGGGTCAGGTTCATTACCTACACCCACGTCTGAGTGTCCTGGATCAGGTTCACTACCTACACCCACGTCTGAGTGTCCTGGGTCAGGTTCACTACCTACACTCACGTCTGAGTGCCCTGGGTCAGGTTAACTATATACACCCACGTCTGAGTGTCCTGGGCCAGGTTCACTATATACACCCACGCCTGAGTGTCCTGGGTCAGGTTCACTTCCTACACCCACGTCTGAGTGTCCTGAGTCAGGGTTACTACCTACACCCACGTCTGAGTGTCCTGGGTCAGATTCACTATATACACCCACGTCTGAGTGTCCTGGGTCAGGTTCACTATGTACACCCACGTCTTAGTGTCCTGGGTCAGGTTCACTATATACACCCACGTCTGAGTGTCCTGGGTCAGGTTCACTACCTACACCCACGTCTGAGTGTCCTCAGTCAGGGTTACTACCTACACCCACGTCTGAATGTCCTGGGTCAGGTTCACTACCTACACCCTCGTCTGGATGTCCTGAGTCAAGGTTACTACCTACACCCACGTCTGAGTGTCCTGAGTCAGGTTCACTATATACACCCACGTCTGAGTGTCCTGGGTCAGGTTCACTATATACACCCACGTCTGAGTGTCCTGGGTCAGGTTCACTATATACACCCCACGTATGAGTGTCCTGGGTCAGGTTCACTTCCTACACTCACGACTGAGTGTCCTGGGTCAGGGTTACTACCTACACCCACGCCTGTGTGTCCTGGGTCAGGTTCACTACCTACACCCACGTCTGAGTGTCCTGAGTCAGGTTCATTATATATATACCCACGTCTGAGTGTCCTGGGACAGGTTCACTATATTCACCCACGTCTGAGTGTCCTGGGTCAGGTTCACTACCTACACCCACGTCTGAGTGTCCTGAGTCAGGGTTACTATCTACACCCGCGTCTGAGTGTCCTGGGTCAGGTTCACTACCTACACCCACGTCTGAGTGTCCTGGGTCAGGTTCACTACCTATACCCACGTCTGAGTGTCCTGTGTCAGATTCACTATATACACCCACGTCTGATTGTCCTGAGTCAGGTTCACTATCTACACCCACGTCTGTGTGTCCTGGGTCATGTTCACTACCTACACCTACGTCTGAGTGTCCTGGGTCAGGGTTACTACCTACACGCTCATCTGAACATCCTGGGTCAGATTCACTACCTACACCCACGTCTGAGTGTCGTGGGTCAGGTTCACTACCTGCACCCACGTCTGAGTGTCCTGGGTCAGGTTCACTACCTACACCCAAGTCTGAGTGTCCTGGGTCAGGTTTACTACCTACACCCACGTCTGAGTGTCTTGGGTCAGGTTCACTATATACACTCACGTCTGAGTGTCCTGGGTCAGGTTCACTACCTACACTCACGTCTGAGTGTCCTGGGTCAGGTTCATTATATACACTCACGTCTGAGTGTCCTGGGTCATGTTCACTATATACACCCACATATGAGTGTCCTGGGTCAGGTTCACTATATACACCCACGTCTGAGTGTCCTCGGTCAGGTTCATTATATACACCCACGTCTGAGTGTCCTGGGTCAGGTTCACTATATATACCCACGTCTGAGTGTCCTTGGTCAGGTGCACTATATATACCCACGTCTGAGTGTCCTGGGTCAGGTTCACTACCTACTCTAACGTCTGAGTGTCCTGGGTCAGGTTCACTCCTACACCCAAGTCTGAGTGTCCTGGGTCAGGTTCATTATCTACACACTCGTCTGAGTGTCCTGGGTCAGGTTCACTACCTACACCCACGTCTGAGTGTCCTGGGTCAGGTTCACTACCTACACCCACGTCTGAGTGTCCCGGGTCAGGTTCACTGCCTACACTCACGTCTGAGTGTCCTGGATCAGATTCACTATATACACCCACATCTGAGTGTCCTGGGTCAGATTCACTATATACACCCACATATGAGTGTGTAGACAGCCTGTACTGTCAGAACACACAGCCTAGCCGTCTGCACTGACTAGTTCATATTTCGCGGCATTTAGGTGCTGCCCTCTGTAGGCTCACCCAGGTCAGTGGGAGGCTCAGCCCAGCCGCTCTCACTCCTAGGCCGACCGACTTGAGAGACACAAGTGCTCCCCCTCCACGGACTCTCTTGCGGTCACTCCCTCACACTGCCCGTTGTGTACTCACTCCTATCCTATTAAAGCCAAACTAGTCCACGGCCGTATCATTGCTACCTACGCTACCTTCATCGGCACTAAACCGCTGTTCAGCAGTAAGAACAGCAATAACAGTGGTGACAGCGGAGTCAACGGCATCGTGAGCCTATTCAGGGTGGAGGGGTGGATGCCAGTCAACACCATCGGTCGACGCCAGTCAACATCATCCGTCGTCATCCAACGCACCTGCTGGCCTAAAGAGTTATCATGTACCCACGTCTGAGTGTCCTGGGTTAGGTTTTTTATCTACACCCACGTCTGAGTGTCCTGGGTCAGGTTCACTACATATACCCACGTCTGAGTGTCCTGGGTCAGCGTCACTACCTACACCCACATCTGAGTGTCCTGAGTCAGGTTCACTATATACACCCACGTCTGAGTGTCCTGGGTCAGGTTCACTACCTACACCCACATCTGAGTGTCCTGGGTCAGGTTTACTATATACACCCACGTCTGAGTGACCTGGGTCAGGTTCACTACCTACACCCACATCTGAGTGTCCTGGGTCAGGTTCACTATATACACCCACGTCTGAGTGACCTGGGTCAGGTTCACTACCTACACCCACATCTGAGTGTCCTGAGTCAGGTTCACTATATTCACCCACGCCTGAGTGTCCTGGGTCAGATTCACTACATATACCCACGTCTGAGTGTCCTGGGTAGGTTCACTATATGCACCTCTCGTTAAGTGTTCTTTGGCTTAAGATATGAGTCGCTGTATTATAAAAGGACTCATGTAAGATTCGTTTCCTCCTTCCACCCTCCTTTATTCTTTCCTTCCTGTGTCCTCCCTCTCTCCCTCCTTTAGTCATTCCTCCAGCTCTCTCCTCCCTTTCTATTTCCCTCCCTCCCTCCCTTCCGTCTGTCCTTTCCTCCCTCCCCACCGTACCTCTTACCTTAGCAAGTGGTCCTCTGAGACAACTTTCTATCGACCAGGTGATTGTTCACGCACCTGTAGTGAACTTGGAGGGGGAAGTGTGTTGGTGTTGGTGGTACCAAGCACGTGTGGTGAACTTGGTTCACACCAACTACACCATCTACACCAACTTCACCGGTGGTGAAGTTGGTGTAGATGATGTGTTGATATTGAAAGTATCATAAAATGAACGCGCTACATATAAAGCAGTAGAGAAGACAAACTGATGATCCAAGGAATGCCTGTGTATAACACCGTTATTCACACAACCATTTAATAAACTACAGAAACTCAAGACCTATCGCCAGAGAAGACAACACTCAATACCAAAGAATCCTGGAATCATCACTTATTTCTATATCCAACAACTTCAACCAGAACAATGGCTTCTATAACATAGTTGAACCACTTGCCAAGAAACTTCTTCATCGCTATCCCACATAAGAACATAGGAATGGAGGAACACTGTAGAAGGTCAACTCATATACTTATCCAATCTCTCTTCCAAGCTACCCAAAATTTTAGACTCTATAACCCCACTCGGTAGACCATCACATGCAGCATTCTCCACCTGACCCAACATTCTCAATCTGGCTATAAATACTCGCGTACCTTCCACCCAGGTAGATCTGTTTGTGACTTGAAAAAGCCCACTGTGTGGGCGAAACGTTGTTAATAAAGGATCACATTATGCTGTATATGTGCTTATATTTCCATTTTGTAGGTATTTTATACCATTTATTTCCATAAGTGAACTAGAGAATCGAATAAGTGCAGAAGACAAAGGACCCAGGAAAATAAAGAGATTAGATGAAAAGCCAGAAACGAATATGCACAGATAAGGAGGTAGGTCCAGCGACAGCACGAAAACAACATTGCATCAAAAGTCAAGTCTGACCCAAAGTTGTTGTATAGCCATATCAGGAGGAAGACAACAGCCAAGGACCGGGTAATCATGCTTAGGAAAGAAGGTGGGGAGCTCACAAGAAATGACCAAGAAGTATGTAAGGAGCTCAACATGAGATTTACGGAAGCATTTACAGTGGAGTCAGAAAGGACTCCAGGAAGTCAGAACAGGGGAGTACACCAACATGGGATATACCAAGAAGTGTTGGATGAAATACACACAACCGAGGAAGAGGTGAAGAAGCTGCTAAGTGACCTTGGTACCTCAAAAACTGTGGGACAAGACACCTCTCTGTGGGTCTTTAGAGAGGGAGCAGAGATGCTGTGTGTGCCACTAACAACAATTTTCAACACATCCACTGAAATTGGGCAACTACCTGAGGTATAGAAGATGGCAAATGTAGCCCCCATTGTTAAGAAAGGAGACAGACACGAGGCACCAAGCTATAGATCAGTGTCACTGATGTGTATAGTATGCAAAGCCTATCAGGAGGAGAGTGGTGGAGCACCTAGACAGCCAGCACGGATTCATGGAAAGCAAATCCTGTGTTACAAACCTACTGGAGTTTTATGACAAGGTAACAGAAGTAAGACACAAGAGAGAGGCGTGGGTAGATTGCATTTTCTTGGACTACAAGAAGGCCTTCAACACAGTTCCTCAAAAGAGATTTGTGCAAAACCTAGAGGATCAGACATGTATAACAGGAAGAGCACTGCAATGGCTCAAAGAATACCTGACAGAGTGGCAACAATGAGTCATGGTACGTAACGAGGTATCAGAGTGGGCGCCTGTGATGAGCAGGGTTCCACAGGGGTCAGTCCTAGGACCAGTGCTATTTTTAGTATATGTGAATGACATGACGGAAGGGATAGACTTAGATGTGTCCCTGTTTGCAGATGATGTGAAGTTAATGAGAAGAATTAAATCAGATAAAGGTCAGGCAGGACTACAAAGTGACCTGGACAGGCTGGAAGCTTGGTCCAGCAACTGGCTCCTGGAATTTAACCCCACCAAATACAAAGTTATGAAAATCATGGAAGGGCAAAGAAGACCGCAGACAGAGTACAGGCCAAAGGTGGTCAAAGACTGCGAACCACACTCAAGGAAAAGGATCTTGGGGTGAGTATAATACCGAGCACATCTGAGGCGCACAGCAACCAGATAGCTGCTGCAGCATATGGGTGCCTGCAAGCCTGAGAAGAGTGATCGGATACCTCGGTAAGGAATCGTTCAAGACACTGTACACCGTGTACCTCAGGCCCAAACTGGAGTATGCAGCACCAGTTTGGAACCCACACCTGGTCAAGCACGTCAAGAAATTAGAAAAAGTGCAAAGGTTTGCAACAAGGTTAGTTCCAGAGCTAAATGGGATGTCAAACAAAGAAAGGTTAACGGAAATCGGCCTGAAGACACTGGAGGACTGAAGGGTTAGAGGAGACATGATAACGACAAGGTGGACAGAGACAGATGTTCCAAAGATGAGACCCAGCAACAAGGGGTCACACCTGGCAGTTGAAGACTCACATGAGCCAAAGAGATGTTGTCAGGAAGTGGAATAGTCTAGCAAGTGACGTAGTGGAGGCAGGAACCATACATAGTTTTAAGACGAGGTATGATAAAGCTCAAGGAGCAGGGAGAGAGAGAAGATCTAGTAGCGATCAGTGAAGCGACAGGGCCAGGAGCTATGTATCGACCCCTGCAACCGCAAATGGGTGAGTACAAAAAGGTGAGTACACCATGTGTGTCGCAGGAGGCGACTAAAATGTCAGGAGCAATAGGCTAGTAACCCCTTCTGTAGAAACTATTAAAAAAGAGAAGAAAAACTTCATAAAATTGGGATGTTTAATGTGCGTGGATGTAGTGTGGATGTAGTGTGGATGTAGTGTGGATGTAGTGCAGATTATAAGAAAGAGATGATTGCCAATGTTGTGAATGAAAAGAGGTTCGATGTCCTGCCTCTAAGCAAAACAAAGCTGAAGGTGGTAAAGAAGTTTCAGTGGGGAGAAATAAATGGGGTTAAGTCAGGAGTGTCGGAGAGAGCTAGAGCTAAGGAAGGGGTAGCAATAATGTTATGAAAGGAGAAGAGGGAATATAAATCTACAAATTCAAGAATTATGTGGATTAAAATAAGGGTTGGATGCAAAAAGCGGATCATAATAAGTGTATATGCACCAGAGAAGACAGGAGTGTAGAGGAGAGAGAGATTTTGGGAGATGTTAAGCAAATGTGTTGGAACTTTTGAACCAAGTGAGAGAGTAATTATGGTAGGGGACCTAAATGCTAAAGTAGGATAAACGTTTAGAGAGGGTGTGGTAGGTAAGTTTGGTATTACAAAATCAGGTAATAAATGGCCTGTGAGACCTGGTCGTAAAGGGATTTGGAGGAAACAAACTCAGCAGTAGACTATAAAGTATGTTTTTGCCTTCACCCACTATATACAGGTATGTACACTGTACAATATGCACAGATAGAATAATAAGTGTACACCACAGTGACAGCTGGCAAAGCAGAAGCAAGGGAGAGTGCATCATACTCAACCAGCTGACAGGCAAGTCTGTCAATGCTTACCGCAAGTGAACCATGTTGTTGCAGCTTTGGCGGGCTTACCTGTGATTAGTTAATGAACCAAGGTACTGATTTAACGACTGGTACCATATCGATCATTAAACTTTTAGCACCTGGTATGCTAGTTGGGAGGCAGCCTATATATGAGTGTGACATATGCCAAATAAATTGTAACATACTCTTTGCATGCCACATTTGGGGTGCCAGGTGTAAATGATAATGAGGAGCCTTTGATTGAACTTTGTATAGAAAGGGGTTTGGTTACATGTAATACATATTTAAGAAAAGAAAAGGATAAATAAGCATGCAAGATATGATATAGGGCATAATGACAGTAGTTTGTTGGACTGTGTATTGGTAGATAAAAGACTGTTGGGTAGACTTCAAGATGTACATGTTTATAGAGGGGCTACAGATATATCAAATCACTAGTTGTAGCTACAATGAGTAGAAGGTAGATGGAATACAAGGAGAAAGGAAGCAACAAATAAGAGGCCTAAGTTTATAAACTAAAGGAGGAGGCAGTCAGGGTAGATATAAGGAACTATTGGATGATAGCTAGGGTAGTGAGAGTATAGGCAATGAAGTTGAAGAGATATGGGGTAGGTTTAAGACTGTAGTGTTAGAGTGTTCAGCAGAAGTTTGTTGTTACAGGAAAGTGGGTGCGGGAGGGAAGAAGAGCGACTGGTGGAATGATGACGTAAAGAGAGTAGTAAGGGAGAAAAAGTTAGCATATGAAAGGTTTTTATTATTATTAATAGTAGTAGCATAGGAGAGGATTTTATTATTATTATTACTATTATTATTATTATTATTATTATTATTATTATTATTATTATTATTATTATTATTATTTTTATTAATATTATTATTATTATTATTATTATTATTAATAGTAGTAGTAGTAGAATTACATTCATAAGGAGTGCTAAACTCATAGGGTTCATACAGCGCCTGGGGAAATAGAAGTCATTTAGACTCGATTCAAGAAATTGGAGCACAGATCCAGTTACTTAGATCAAGAGCCCAAGAAACCTCCCTTCAGGGAAGTTCCTTGATGTTGCAGCAGGACCCTGGTTGACGAGGGAAGCACCAGACAAGTCTGGCTCAGGGCCGGGCTGCGGGTGTAGGAAAATTCTCGAAAGGCTTCTAAGGTAACAGTACGACACACCTGTTGTGAAGTTGGTGGGGATGGTGTGTTGATGTCGATGGTACCACACCAGCGCCGCCTCCAGGTACCTCTCCCTGTCGCGGGTGTAGTCGTTAAAGGCGGTGGTGCTGTTGAAAGAGGGGATGTCGTCGTTGAAGGCACTAGTGTTGAAAACGAGAATATTGTCGTTGAAAGTGCGGGTGTAGTGGAGGCTGAGACTTGAAGTGTTGTTCAGGGCCGCAGCGAAGTCGTAGATAACGCACGACTTTAGATTACCAGAGTCATCCCTGAAAGTAATTGTGTATAGTTAATGCGCAATTAATAGTTATAATTAAAATAAAGTCTGCAGTATGACATGTTTATTGTGAGAGTCTAGGTTGACCTTGGGTGTATCAACAAGGTGATTACTTGAAGAGGTGTAATAATGTTGGTAGATTTACCGACAATATGTTAGGTAAAAGGACACAAGTTCAACTAATGTGACATTTTCTTGTGGCAACGTTTCGCTCTCGAGGAGCATTGTCAAGCTGTTACAAATAATACAGGAACATATAGAGGTATATACAGGTACAGAGGTGCAAAACATAATATAAATCACTGTAGGTAGTAGTAGTAATAGTCCTTGTGGTGGTGGTAGTAGTTGTAGCAGCTGCTACAACTACTACAACAAGTACTACTACTACCACAAGGACTACTAGCAGCTAGTTGCCACTACTACTACTACTACTACTATCACCACAAGGACTACTATTACCTACAACGATAATATATTTTGCACCTCCCTCTGTACGTTTATTACCCTCTGTGTCCAAGTATTGTTCGTGCCAGCTTGACAAAGCTCCTGGAGAGCAAAACGTTGCTACAATAAAACATCATATTAGTTGCACTTGTGCCCTTTTACCTAACATAGATGAAGAGTTAGTACTCGTGCAGCTGATATATTCAACTATTGTTTATTTCGTTTTAGTAGTCGTCCAGTTTAATTATCATATAATTAATTTACACAGTTTATATATTTTATTGTCAATAATGATAACTGACTTTGTGTGATAGCTGATAAAAGGTCAAAAAAGGAATTTAGCGGCTTAGGTTACCTATTGGGTTATCCTAGGACCTAGGACCTAGAACCTAGGACCTAGAATCGAGGACCTAGAACCTAGGACCGAGGACCTAGGACATAAGACCGAGGACCTAGGACCTATGACCGAGGAACGAGGACCTAGGACCGAGCACCTAGGACATAGGACTGAGGACCTAGGACCGAGGACCTAGGACCAAGGACATAGGATTGAGGACCTAGAACAGAGGACCTAACACATAGGACCGAGGACCTAGGACCTAGGACCGAGGACCGAGGACCGAGGACCGAGGACCCAGGACCTAGAACCGAGGATCTAGGATCGAGGACCTAGGACCTAGAATGTAGGACCGAGGACCTAGGATCTAGGATCAAGGACTTAGGGCCTAAGACCTAGGACCTAGCACCGAGGACCTAGGACAGAGGACCTAGGACCGAGGAACTAGCACCGAGGACCTGGGACCGAGGATCTAGGACCTAGAACCGAGGATCTAGGACCTAGGACTGAGGACCTAGGACCTAGTACCGATGACCTAAGACCGAGGACCTAGGATTGAGGACCTAGGACCTAGGATTGAGGACCTAGGACCTAGGACCGAAGACCTAGGACATAGGACTGAGGACCTAGGACCTAGGACCGAGGACCTAGGACCGAGAAATCAGGACCGAGGACCTAGGCCCGAGGACCTAAGACATAGGACTGAGGACCGAGGACCTAGGACCGAGGACCTAGGACCGAGGACCTAGGATTGAGGACCTAGAACCGAGGACCAAGGACCGAGGACCAAGGACCGAGGACCTAGGATTGAGACCCTAGGACCGAGGACCTAGGACCTAGGACCGAGGACCTAGGACCTAGGACCGAGGACCTAGAATCGAGGACCTAGAACCTAGGACCGAGGACCTAGGACATAAGACCGAGGACCTAGGACTGAGGACCTAGGACCTAGGACTTAGGACCTAGGACCTAGGACCGAGGACCTAGGACATAAGACCGAGGACCTAGGACCTATGACCGAGGAACGAGGACCTAGGACCGAGCACCTAGGACATAGGACTGAGGACCTAGGACCGAGGACCTAGGACCAAGGACATAGGATTGAGGACCTAGAACCGAGGACGTAACACATAGGACCAAGGACCTAGGACCTAGGACCGAGGACCAAGGACCGAGGACCCAGGACCTAGGACAGAGGATCTAGGATCGAGGTCCTAGGACCTAGAATGTAGGACCGAGGACCTAGGATCTAGGATCAAGGACTTAGGGCCTAAGACCTAGGACCTAGCACCGAGGACCTAGGGCAGAGGACCTAGGACCGAGGAACTAGCACCGAGGACCTGGGACCGAGGATCTAGGACCTAGAACCGAGGATCTAGGACCTAGGACTGAGGACCTAGGACCTAGTACCGATGACCTAAGACCGAGGACCTAGGATTGAGGACCTAGGACCTAGGACCGAAGACCTAGGACATAGGACTGAGGACCTAGGACCTAGGACCAAGGACCTAGGACCGAGAAATTAGGACCGAGGACCTAGGCCCGAGGACCTAGGCCCGAGGACCTAAGACATAGGACTGAGGACCGAGGACCTAGGACCGAGGACCTAGGACCGAGGACCTAGGATTGAGGACCTAGAACCGAGGACCAAGGACCGAGGACCAAGGACCGAGGACCTAGGATTGAGAACCTAGGACCGAGGACCTAGGACCTAGGACCGAGGACCTAGGACCTAGGACCGAGGACCTAGGACCGAGGACCTAGGACCTAGGACCGAGGACCTAGGACCGAGGACCTAGGACATATGACCGAGGATCTAGGACCTAGGTCTGAGGACCTAGGACATAGGACTGAGGACCGAGGACCGAGGATCTAGGACCGAGGACCTAGGGCCGAGGACCTAGGATTGAGGACCTAGGACCGAGGACCAAGGACCGAGGACCAAGGACCGAGGACCTAGGATTGAGAACCTAGGACCGAGGACCTAGGACCGAGGACCTAGGACCGAGGACCTAGGGTCTAGGACCGAGGACTTAGGACCTAGGACCGAGGACCTAGGACCTAGGACCGAGGACCTAGAACATATGACCGAGGATCTAGGACCTAGGTCCGAGGACCTTGGACATAGGACTGAGGACCGAGGACCGAGGGCCTAGGACCGAGGACCTAGGACCGAGGACCTAGGATTGAGGACCTAGGACCGAGGACCAAGGACCGAGGACCAAGGACCGAGGACCTAGGATTGAGATCCTAGGACCGAGGACCTAGGACCTAGGACCTAGGACCTAGGACCTAGGACCTAGGACCGAGGACCTAGGACCTAGGACCTAGGACCGAGGACCTAGGCCCTTTACCGAGGACCTAGGACCTAGGACCGAGGACCTAGGACCTAGGACCTAGGACCGAGGACCTAGGACCGAGGACCTAGGACCTAGGACCGAGGAGCTAGGATCGAGGACTTAGGACATAGGACTGAGGACCTAGGACCTAGGATCGAGGACCTAGGACCTAAGACCGAGGACCTAGGATTGAGGACCTAGGACCGAGGACCTAGAACCTAGAACCGAGGACCAAGGACCAAGGACCGAGGACCTAGGACCTATTACCAAGGACCTAGGACCATGGACCTAGGACATAGGACCGAGGATCTAAGACCAAGAACCGAGGACTGAGGACCTAGGACCGAGGACCTAGACCCTAGGACCGAGTACCTAGGACCTAAGACCGAGTACCTATGACGTAGGACCGAGGATCTAGGACTTAGGACTTAGGACCGAGGACCTAGGACCATGGACCTAGTACATAGGACCGAGGACCTAGGACCTAGGACCTAGGACCTAGGACCTAGGACCTAGGTCCTAGGTCTTCAGAACCAAGATACCATGATGTTGCAGTGTCTGACAGGTTGTGCAAGAAAGGTATAAAATACCGACAAGGTGAAAGTTAAGACACATGTGCAGCATCTTGTTATCTTTATTGTAGACGTTTCGCCATTCAGAGGACATCTACAAGACCTTCTTAACGGCTACTACAACTAACCCATCCTTTGGGTAGGACCTACTACCACTGGGGAATCCCGCCTACCAGTGACCATGCTCTCGTCTGCTACACGTCCCTATCCACTGACGCCTATATAACCGCCAGTCTCCATAATCACCACCACGGTGCTCTCAACACCAACTCCAAGGCTGAGGGACTGATTACCTCATTTTTTGTATATAGTTCTACTGTCTTCTAATTATGTTCTAGAATCTGTATTGATAAAGCCACTGGATGGCGAAACGTCTATAATATAGATAACCAGATGCGCATGTGTCTTAACTTTCATCTTGTCGGTATTTTATACCTCTCAGTTGATTCAGCACTAGACCTGACTCATGTTGACCATCTAACAGTGATTGTGCGATACGTCGTTTCTGGAAAGCCGATAGAAAGATTTTTAACTTTCCTGCAGACTGGCTCTCACAAGGCTGAAGTGTTGTCTGCATCTCTGCTAGAATTTCTAGAAAAAGAAGGCATTAATTTTGAAGGTTGCAGAGGGCAATCTTATGACAATGCCAGTAATACGTCCGGTTGCTACACAGGAACGCAGACCAGATTTAAAAATAAGAACTCAGCAGCAGTTTTTATTCCTTGTGCTGCACACTCACTGAATCTTGTAGGACAGGCTGCTGCCTCTTTCTGTGTGGAAGCTGTTAGTTATTTTGGCTTTTTACAGAGCTTATACACCTTTTTTTCTGCGTCAACAAGCAGATGGGCAAATCTAATGAAGTCTTTGGCAGGAAAGAAAAGAGCACTAACTGTTACGTCTCTTTCAGGCACTCGATGGTCAGTAAGAGCTGATGCTACTGAAGCACTTGTACATGGATACAACTCTATTCAGAATGCCTCGGAGATATTGAAAGTGACTTTAAGCAAACACCCGAAACAAGACATGAAGCTCGGGCTTTGGGATACAAAATGGATTGTCTTGAAACTGCTCTGATGGCTAAGATCTGGAACATAATTCTTATACAGTTCAACAGTACTGAAAAAGGTGGTAGATTTCATTGATTCTATGGAAAGGTTTCTGAAATCAATTCGAGATAGGTAAGAAGAGCTGGTACCGGATGCTAGGAACATTGTGGCAACAGACTATAAATCAACTACAAGCAAGCAAAGAAAGAGAAACAAGCAATATGATGCAAACCCAACATCAGTCTCGCAGGAAGTTGTTTTGTCTCCCAGAGAAAAATTCAGAAGTGAAACTTTCAATGTCATTTTAGATCAGTTGAGTGTTGCCTTACAAGAACGCAGTGTAGCATACCAAGCAGTATACATGTATGGCAGGTTCAATGTAATAGTCAACTTATGTAGTCTACCTGATGTAGAGATAAAAAATGAAGCTAAGTAACTTATCAGCATTTACCCTCAAGACTTCAGTAGTTTTATTTGTTGAAGAAATTGTCCAGTTTGCAGCTAATGCCAAGCACAGGTCATGTCTCACTCCATCTCGATGGACAGTTGTGCTACATGATGAAGGGCTGCTGATACCTTTCCAGGTGTTAATGTAGCACTCAGAATATATTTGAGCATGATGGTCACTAGTTGTTCTGGAGGCCTGGTCATGGACCGGGCCGCGGGGGCGTTGATCCCCGGAATAACCTCCAGGTAACGTCCAGGTAACCTTCAGCAAATTGGCACTGATAAAGAATTATCTGATAACGACAATGACCCATGAAAGACTAACTGCTCTGTGCCTACTGGATGATGCGAGCAGTGTCCTTAAGAAGATACAGTTGGATGAGTTACTTAAAGATTTAGTAGATGTTAAGTGTAGAAAGACTTTTTGTAGATATTGAAGTGTGATCATGTGATCCATAAATGTGATGTATGTTTTGCTAATTCCAGTTACTTATGTAATGTTTGATTTGTAAATTTGATAATTTGCTGCAGATTGGAAAGATTATGTAAGAAATTTACTTATCCCAGTCTAATGACTTCAGAAGTGTATTTATGTCTGTATTTATTTATTAGGATAAATATATATGTAAAGTGTAAATATTTATGTAGTATTTATTTTATTTAGTGTGAATACAACAACATTTTATACAACATTAGGTAAAAAAAATGAAAAACTTTGCAGTGATGTCCACAATTTAAACAATAATAACATCACAACTTATCTCAAAACCAGTAATTTACATCACTACTAGACACTTAACGGATTTATTCAATAAATTATACTAAACTATTTGAGAGAATGTTTAAGAAATTTTATAATCAAATTAAAATTCAATATTATATTTTATAATCTGACAGATTAAACTAAACTATTTGTGGCTAAATTTTAGAGAGAAATTCCATTTTTATACTTGTGTTATCTTAGCCAGGCAATATATACTGTTACTTGTGTTATCTTAGCCAGGCAATATATACTGTTACTTGTGTTATCTTAGCCAGGCAATATATACTGTTACTTGTGTTATCTTAGCCAGGCAATATATACTGTTACTTGTGTTATCTTAGCCAGGCAATATATACTGTTACTTGTGTTATCTTAGCCAGGCAATATATACTGTTACTTGTGTTATCTTAGCCAGGCAATATATACTGTTACTTGTGTTATCTTAGCCAGGCAATATATACTGTTACTTGTGTTATCTTAGCCAGGCAATATATACTGTTACTTGTGTTATCTTAGCCAGGCAATATATACTGTTACTTGTGTTATCTTAGCCAGGCAATATATACTGTTACTTGTGTTATCTTAGCCAGGCAATATATACTGTTGCTTGTGTTATCTTAGCCAGGCAATATATACTGTTACTTGTGTTATCTTAGCCAGGCAATATATACTGTTACTTGTGTTATCTTAGCCAGGCAATATATACTGTTACTTGTGTTATCTTAGCCAGGCAATATATACTGTTACTTGTGTTATCTTAGCCAGGCAATATATACTGTTACTTGTGTTATCTTAGCCAGGCAATATATACTGTTGATTGTGTTATCTTAGCCAGGCAATAAATACTGTTACTTGTGTTATCTTAGCCAGGCAATATATACTGTTGCTTGTGTTATCTTAGCCAGGCAATATATACTGTTACTTGTGTTATCTTAGCCAGGCAATATATACTGTTACTTGTGTTATCTTAGCCAGGCAATATATACTGTTGCTTGTGTTATCTTAGCCAGGCAATATATACTGTTGCTTGTGTTATCTTAGCCAGGCAATATATACTGTTACTTGTGTTATCTTAGCCAGGCAATATATACTGTTACTTGTGTTATCTTAGCCAGGCAATATATACTGTTACTTGTGTTATCTTAGCCAGGCAATATATACTGTTACTTGTGTTATCTTAGCCAGGCAATATATACTGTTACTTGTGTTATCTTAGCCAGGCAATATATACTGTTGATTGTGTTATCTTAGCCAGGCAATATATACTGTTACTTGTGTTATCTTAGCCAGGCAATATATACTGTTGCTTGTGTTATCTTAGCCAGGCAATATATACTGTTACTTGTGTTATCTTAGCCAGGCAATATATACTGTTACTTGTGTTATCTTAGCCAGGCAATATATACTGTTACTTGTGTTATCTTAGCCAGGCAATATATACTGTTGCTTGTGTTATCTTAGCCAGGCAATATATACTGTTACTTGTGTTATCTTAGCCAGGCAATATATACTGTTACTTGTGTTATCTTAGCCAGGCAATATATACTGTTACTTGTGTTATCTTAGCCAGGCAATATATACTGTTGCTTGTGTTATCTTAGCCAGGCAATATATACTGTTACTTGTGTTATCTTAGCCAGGCAATATATACTGTTACTTGTGTTATCTTAGCCAGGCAATATATACTGTTACTTGTGTTATCTTAGCCAGGCAATATATACTGTTGCTTGTGTTATCTTAGCCAGGCAATATATACTGTTACTTGTGTTATCTTAGCCAGGCAATATATACTGTTACTTGTGTTATCTTAGCCAGGCAATATATACTGTTACTTGTGTTATCTTAGCCAGGCAATATATACTGTTACTTGTGTTATCTTAGCCAGGCAATATATACTGTTACTTGTGTTATCTTAGCCAGGCAATATATACTGTTACTTGTGTTATCTTAGCCAGGCAATATATACTGTTGATTGTGTTATCTTAGCCAGCCAATATATACTGTTACTTGTGTTATCTTAGCCAGGCAATATATACTGTTGCTTGTGTTATCTTAGCCAGGCAATATATACTGTTACTTGTGTTATCTTAGCCAGGCAATATATACTGTTACTTGTGTTATCTTAGCCAGGCAATATATACTGTTACTTGTGTTATCTTAGCCAGGCAATATATACTGTTGCTTGTGTTATCTTAGCCAGGCAATATATACTGTTACTTGTGTTATCTTAGCCAGGCAATATATACTGTTACTTGTGTTATCTTAGCCAGGCAATATATACTGTTACTTGTGTTATCTTAGCCAGGCAATATATACTGTTGCTTGTGTTATCTTAGCCAGGCAATATATACTGTTACTTGTGTTATCTTAGCCAGGCAATATATACTGTTACTTGTGTTATCTTAGCCAGGCAATATATACTGTTACTTGTGTTATCTTAGCCAGGCAATATATACTGTTGCTTGTGTTATCTTAGCCAGGCAATATATACTGTTACTTGTGTTATCTTAGCCAGGCAATATATACTGTTACTTGTGTTATCTTAGCCAGGCAATATATACTGTTACTTGTGTTATCTTAGCCAGGCAATATATACTGTTGCTTGTGTTATCTTAGCCAGGCAATATATACTGGTACTTGTGTTATCTTAGCCAGGCAATATATACTGTTACTTGTGTTATCTTAGCCAGGCAATATATACTGTTACTTGTGTTATCTTAGCCAGGCAATATATACTGTTGCTTGTGTTATCTTAGCCAGGCAATATATACTGTTACTTGTGTTATCTTAGCCAGGCAATATATACTGTTACTTGTGTTATCTTAGCCAGGCAATATATACTGTTACTTGTGTTATCTTAGCCAGGCAATATATACTGTTGCTTGTGTTATCTTAGCCAGGCAATATATACTGTTACTTGTGTTATCTTAGCCAGGCAATATATACTGTTGCTTGTGTTATCTTAGCCAGGCAATATATACTGTTACTTGTGTTATCTTAGCCAGGCAATATATACTGTTACTTGTGTTATCTTAGCCAGGCAATATATACTGTTACTTGTGTTATCTTAGCCAGGCAATATATACTGTTACTTGTGTTATCTTAGCCAGGCAATATATACTGTTATCTTAGCCAGGCAATATATACTGTTACTTGTGTTATCTTAGCCAGGCAATATATACTGTTACTTGTGTTATCTTAGCCAGGCAATATATACTGTTACTTGTGTTATCTTAGCCAGGCAATATATACTGTTACTTGTGTTATCTTAGCCAGGCAATATATACTGTTACTTGTGTTATCTTAGCCAGGCAATATATACTGTTACTTGTGTTATCTTAGCCAGGCAATATATACTGTTACTTGTGTTATCTTAGCCAGGCAATATATACTGTTACTTGTGTTATCTTAGCCAGGCAATATATACTGTTACTTGTGTTATCTTAGCCAGGCAATATATACTGTTACTTGTGTTATCTTAGCCAGGCAATATATACTGTTACTTGTGTTATCTTAGCCAGGCAATATATACTGTTACTTGTGTTATCTTAGCCAGGCAATATATACTGTTACTTGTGTTATCTTAGCCAGGCAATATATACTGTTACTTGTGTTATCTTAGCCAGGCAATATATACTGTTACTTGTGTTATCTTAGCCAGGCAATATATACTGTTACTTGTGTTATCTTAGCCAGGCAATATATACTGTTACTTGTGTTATCTTAGCCAGGCAATATATACTGTTACTTGTGTTATCTTAGCCAGGCAATATATACTGTTACTTGTGTTATCTTAGCCAGGCAATATATACTGTTACTTGTGTTATCTTAGCCAGGCAATATATACTGTTACTTGTGTTATCTTAGCCAGGCAATATATACTGTTACTTGTGTTATCTTAGCCAGGCAATATATACTGTTACTTGTGTTATCTTAGCCAGGCAATATATACTGTTACTTGTGTTATCTTAGCCAGGCAATATATACTGTTACTTGTGTTATCTTAGCCAGGCAATATATACTGTTACTTGTGTTATCTTAGCCAGGCAATATATACTGTTACTTGTGTTATCTTAGCCAGGCAATATATACTGTTACTTGTGTTATCTTAGCCAGGCAATATATACTGTTACTTGTGTTATCTTAGCCAGGCAATATATACTGTTACTTGTGTTATCTTAGCCAGGCAATATATACTGTTACTTGTGTTATCTTAGCCAGGCAATATATACTGTTACTTGTGTTATCTTAGCCAGGCAATATATACTGTTACTTGTGTTATCTTAGCCAGGCAATATATACTGTTACTTGTGTTATCTTAGCCAGGCAATATATACTGTTACTTGTGTTATCTTAGCCAGGCAATATATACTGTTACTTGTGTTATCTTAGCCAGGCAATATATACTGTTACTTGTGTTATCTTAGCCAGGCAATATATACTGTTACTTGTGTTATCTTAGCCAGGCAATATATACTGTTACTTGTGTTATCTTAGCCAGGCAATATATACTGTTACTTGTGTTATCTTAGCCAGGCAATATATACTGTTACTTGTGTTATCTTAGCCAGGCAATATATACTGTTACTTGTGTTATCTTAGCCAGGCAATATATACTGTTACTTGTGTTATCTTAGCCAGGCAATATATACTGTTACTTGTGTTATCTTAGCCAGGCAATATATACTGTTACTTGTGTTATCTTAGCCAGGCAATATATACTGTTACTTGTGTTATCTTAGCCAGGCAATATATACTGTTACTTGTGTTATCTTAGCCAGGCAATATATACTGTTACTTGTGTTATCTTAGCCAGGCAATATATACTGTTACTTGTGTTATCTTAGCCAGGCAATATATACTGTTACTTGTGTTATCTTAGCCAGGCAATATATACTGTTACTTGTGTTATCTTAGCCAGGCAATATATACTGTTACTTGTGTTATCTTAGCCAGGCAATATATACTGTTACTTGTGTTATCTTAGCCAGGCAATATATACTGTTACTTGTGTTATCTTAGCCAGGCAATATATACTGTTACTTAGTATATACTGTTATCTTAGCCAGGCAATATATACTGTTACTTGTGTTATCTTAGCCAGGCAATATATACTGTTACTTGTGTTATCTTAGCCAGGCAATATATACTGTTACTTGTGTTATCTTAGCCAGGCAATATATACTGTTACTTGTGTTATCTTAGCCAGGCAATATATACTGTTACTTGTGTTATCTTAGCCAGGCAATATATACTGTTACTTGTGTTATCTTAGCCAGGCAATATATACTGTTACTTGTGTTATCTTAGCCAGGCAATATATACTGTTACTTGTGTTATCTTAGCCAGGCAATATATACTGTTACTTGTGTTATCTTAGCCAGGCAATATATACTGTTACTTGTGTTATCTTAGCCAGGCAATATATACTGTTACTTGTGTTATCTTATATACTGCCAGGCAATATATACTGTTACTTGTGTTATCTTAGCCAGGCAATATATACTGTTACTTGTGTTATCTTAGCCAGGCAATATATACTGTTACTTGTGTTATCTTAGCCAGGCAATATATACTGTTACTTGTGTTATCTTAGCCAGGCAATATATACTGTTACTTGTGTTATCTTAGCCAGGCAATATATACTGTTACTTGTGTTATCTTAGCCAGGCAATATATACTGTTACTTGTGTTATCTTAGCCAGGCAATATATACTGTTACTTGTGTTATCTTAGCCAGGCAATATATACTGTTACTTGTGTTATCTTAGCCAGGCAATATATACTGTTACTTGTGTTATCTTAGCCAGGCAATATATACTGTTACTTGTGTTATCTTAGCCAGGCAATATATACTGTTACTTGTGTTATCTTAGCCAGGCAATATATACTGTTACTTGTGTTATCTTAGCCAGGCAATATATACTGTTACTTGTGTTATCTTAGCCAGGCAATATATACTGTTACTTGTGTTATCTTAGCCAGGCAATATATACTGTTACTTGTGTTATCTTAGCCAGGCAATATATACTGTTACTTGTGTTATCTTAGCCAGGCAATATATACTGTTACTTGTGTTATCTTAGCCAGGCAATATATACTGTTACTTGTGTTATCTTAGCCAGGCAATATATACTGTTACTTGTGTTATCTTAGCCAGGCAATATATACTGTTACTTGTGTTATCTTAGCCAGGCAATATATACTGTTACTTGTGTTATCTTAGCCAGGCAATATATACTGTTACTTGTGTTATCTTAGCCAGGCAATATATACTGTTACTTGTGTTATCTTAGCCAGGCAATATATACTGTTACTTGTGTTATCTTAGCCAGGCAATATATACTGTTACTTGTGTTATCTTAGCCAGGCAATATATACTGTTACTTGTGTTATCTTAGCCAGGCAATATATACTGTTACTTGTGTTATCTTAGCCAGGCAATATATACTGTTACTTGTGTTATCTTAGCCAGGCAATATATACTGTTACTTGTGTTATCTTAGCCAGGCAATATATACTGTTACTTGTGTTATCTTAGCCAGGCAATATATACTGTTACTTGTGTTATCTTAGCCAGGCAATATATACTGTTACTTGTGTTATCTTAGCCAGGCAATATATACTGTTACTTGTGTTATCTTAGCCAGGCAATATATACTGTTACTTGTGTTATCTTAGCCAGGCAATATATACTGTTACTTGTGTTATCTTAGCCAGGCAATATATACTGTTACTTGTGTTATCTTAGCCAGGCAATATATACTGTTACTTGTGTTATCTTAGCCAGGCAATATATACTGTTACTTGTGTTATCTTAGCCAGGCAATATATACTGTTACTTGTGTTATCTTAGCCAGGCAATATATACTGTTACTTGTGTTATCTTAGCCAGGCAATATATACTGTTACTTGTGTTATCTTAGCCAGGCAATATATACTGTTACTTGTGTTATCTTAGCCAGGCAATATATACTGTTACTTGTGTTATCTTAGCCAGGCAATATATACTGTTACTTGTGTTATCTTAGCCAGGCAATATATACTGTTACTTGTGTTATCTTAGCCAGGCAATATATACTGTTACTTGTGTTATCTTAGCCAGGCAATTAGCCAGGCAATATATACTGTTACTTGTGTTATCTTAGCCAGGCAATATATACTGTTACTTGTGTTATCTTAGCCAGGCAATATATACTGTTACTTGTGTTATCTTAGCCAGGCAATATATACTGTTACTTGTGTTATCTTAGCCAGGCAATATATACTGTTACTTGTGTTATCTTAGCCAGGCAATATATACTGTTACTTGTGTTATCTTAGCCAGGCAATATATACTGTTACTTGTGTTATCTTAGCCAGGCAATATATACTGTTACTTGTGTTATCTTAGCCAGGCAATATATACTGTTACTTGTGTTATCTTAGCCAGGCAATATATACTGTTACTTGTGTTATCTTAGCCAGGCAATATATACTGTTACTTGTGTTATCTTAGCCAGGCAATATATACTGTTACTTGTGTTATCTTAGCCAGGCAATATATACTGTTACTTGTGTTATCTTAGCCAGGCAATATATACTGTTACTTGTGTTATCTTAGCCAGGCAATATATACTGTTACTTGTGTTATCTTAGCCAGGCAATATATACTGTTACTTGTGTTATCTTAGCCAGGCAATATATACTGTTACTTGTGTTATCTTAGCCAGGCAATATATACTGTTACTTGTGTTATCTTAGCCAGGCAATATATACTGTTACTTGTGTTATCTTAGCCAGGCAATATATACTGTTACTTGTGTTATCTTAGCCAGGCAATATATACTGTTACTTGTGTTATCTTAGCCAGGCAATATATACTGTTACTTGTGTTATCTTAGCCAGGCAATATATACTGTTACTTGTGTTATCTTAGCCAGGCAATATATACTGTTACTTGTGTTATCTTAGCCAGGCAATATATACTGTTACTTGTGTTATCTTAGCCAGGCAATATATACTGTTACTTGTGTTATCTTAGCCAGGCAATATATACTGTTACTTGTGTTATCTTAGCCAGGCAATATATACTGTTACTTGTGTTATCTTAGCCAGGCAATATATACTGTTACTTGTGTTATCTTAGCCAGGCAATATATACTGTTACTTGTGTTATCTTAGCCAGGCAATATATACTGTTACTTGTGTTATCTTAGCCAGGCAATATATACTGTTACTTGTGTTATCTTAGCCAGGCAATATATACTGTTACTTGTGTTATCTTAGCCAGGCAATATATACTGTTACTTGTGTTATCTTAGCCAGGCAATATATACTGTTACTTGTGTTATCTTAGCCAGGCAATATATACTGTTACTTGTGTTATCTTAGCCAGGCAATATATACTGTTACTTGTGTTATCTTAGCCAGGCAATATATACTGTTACTTGTGTTATCTTAGCCAGGCAATATATACTGTTACTTGTGTTATCTTAGCCAGGCAATATATACTGTTACTTGTGTTACTTGTGTTATCTTAGCCAGGCAATATATACTGTTACTTGTGTTATCTTAGCCAGGCAATATATACTGTTACTTGTGTTATCTTAGCCAGGCAATATATACTGTTACTTGTGTTATCTTAGCCAGGCAATATATACTGTTACTTGTGTTATCTTAGCCAGGCAATATATACTGTTACTTGTGTTATCTTAGCCAGGCAATATATACTGTTACTTGTGTTATCTTAGCCAGGCAATATATACTGTTACTTGTGTTATCTTAGCCAGGCAATATATACTGTTACTTGTGTTATCTTAGCCAGGCAATATATACTGTTTCTTGTGTTATCTTAGCCAGGCAATATATACTGTTACTTGTGTTATCTTAGCCAGGCAATATATACTGTTACTTGTGTTATCTTAGCCAGGCAATATATACTGTTACTTGTGTTATCTTAGCCAGGCAATATATACTGTTACTTGTGTTATCTTAGCCAGGCAATATATACTGTTACTTGTGTTATCTTAGCCAGGCAATATATACTGTTACTTGTGTTATCTTAGCCAGGCAATATATACTGTTACTTGTGTTATCTTAGCCAGGCAATATATACTGTTACTTGTGTTATCTTAGCCAGGCAATATATACTGTTACTTGTGTTATCTTAGCCAGGCAATATATACTGTTACTTGTGTTATCTTAGCCAGGCAATATATACTGTTACTTGTGTTATCTTAGCCAGGCAATATATACTGTTACTTGTGTTATCTTAGCCAGGCAATATATACTGTTACTTGTGTTATCTTAGCCAGGCGATATATACTGTTACTTGTGTTATCTTAGCCAGGCAATATATACTGTTACTTGTGTTATCTTAGCCAGGCAATATATACTGTTACTTGTGTTATCTTAGCCAGGCAATATATACTGTTACTTGTGTTATCTTAGCCAGGCAATATATACTGTTACTTGTGTTATCTTAGCCAGGCAATATATACTGTTACTTGTGTTATCTTAGCCAGGCAATATATACTGTTACTTGTGTTATCTTAGCCAGGCAATATATACTGTTACTTGTGTTATCTTAGCCAGGCAATATATACTGTTACTTGTGTTATCTTAGCCAGGCAATATATACTGTTACTTGTGTTATCTTAGCCAGGCAATATATACTGTTACTTGTGTTATCTTAGCCAGGCAATATATACTGTTACTTGTGTTATCTTAGCCAGGCAATATATACTGTTACTTGTGTTATCTTAGCCAGGCAATATATACTGTTACTTGTGTTATCTTAGCCAGGCAATATATACTGTTACTTGTGTTATCTTAGCCAGGCAATATATACTGTTACTTGTGTTATCTTAGCCAGGCAATATATACTGTTACTTGTGTTATCTTAGCCAGGCAATATATACTGTTACTTGTGTTATCTTAGCCAGGCAATATATACTGTTACTTGTGTTATCTTAGCCAGGCAATATATACTGTTACTTGTGTTATCTTAGCCAGGCAATATATACTGTTACTTGTGTTATCTTAGCCAGACAATATATACTGTTACTTGTGTTATCTTAGCCAGGCAATATATACTGTTACTTGTGTTATCTTAGCCAGGCAATATATACTGTTGATTCTTATTTATTATTACATTGTATACATTTCCTGTGTAATTATTATTATACAAATTTTTTTCATCTATATAAATTATTTTTCACCGATACAAATTTCTCTTTTGATGTTGTTTTATCTCCTTTGATATATTTTTATCCTTGTAAATAGAATACCACTATTTTTTTTATCTTTTTTTCCTAGAACTTCTACACTAAAGATTAATAAACATAGACTAGATATTATAATTATAATGGTGTTGTATAATGCTACTAAAGTAACCTGGAGGTGCACTATCATAACAGAATTAATATATATATATATATATATATATATATATATATATATATATATATATATATATATATATATATATATATATGTATCAATAACAACACTGCACTAGCCAAGGACTCGAACCCATGCTGCTTTGGCCTGCCTCATGGTGGGCGAAAACACATGACGCCCTTATCCACTGAACCATACGATCCTTAAGAGTAGAACATCCAGCGGAACTGGATGTGGTAAACAGGAACTAGAATGAAATTAGCCTAGAATCATCCACACCATCGTGTGGATGATTCTAGGCTAATTTCATTCTAGCGAGTACAGCATCCAGTTCCGCTGCATGCGCTACTCTAATTTTTTATTATTATCACACTGGCCGATTCCCACCAAGGCAGGGTGGCCCGAAAAAGAAAAGCTTTCACCATCATTCACTCCATCACTGTCTCGCCAGAAGAGTGTTTTACACTACAGTTTTTAAACTGCAACATTAACACCCCTCCTTCAGAGTGCAGGCACTGTACTTCCCATCTCCAGGACTCAAGTCCGGCCTGCCGGTTTTCCTGAATCCCTTCATAAATGTTACTTTGCTCACACTCCAACAGCACGTCAAATATTAAAAACCATTTGTCTCCATTCATTCCTATCAAACACGCTCACGCATGCCCGCTGGAAGTCCAAGCCCCTCGCACACAAAACCTCCTTTATCCCTTCCCTCCAACCTTTCCTAGGCCGACCCCTACCCCGCCTTCCTTCCACTACAGACTGATACACTCTTGAAGTCATTCTGTTTCGCTCCATTCTCTCTACATGTCCAAACCACCTCAACAACCCTACCTCAGCCCTCTGGACAACAGTTTTGGCAATTCCGCACCTCCTCCTAACTTCCAAACTACGAATTCTCTGCATTATATGCACACCACACATTGCCCTCAGACATGGCATCTCCACTGCCTCCAGCCTTCTCCTTGCTGCAACATTCATCACCCATGCTTCACACCCATATAAGAGCGTTGGTAAAACTATACTCTCATACATTCCCCTCTTTGCCTCCAAGGACAAAGTTCTTTGTCTCCACAGACTCCTAAGTGCACCGCTCACCCTTTTCCCCTCATCAATTCTATGATTCACCTCATCTTTCATAGACCCATCCACTGACACGTCCACTCCCAAATATCTGAATACATTCACCTCCTCCATACTCTCTCCCTCCAATCTGATATCCAATCTTTCATCACCTAATCTTTTTGTTATCCTCATAACCTTACTCTTTCCTGTATTCACTTTTAATTTTCTTCTTTTACATACCCTACCAAATTCATCCACCAACCTCTGCAACTTCTCTTCAGAATCTCCCAAGAGCACAGTGTCATCAGCAAAGAGAAACTGTGACAACTCCCACTTTATGTGTGATTCTTTATCTTTTAACTCCACACCTCGCATTTACTTCTCTTACAACCCCATCTATAAATATATTAAACAACCACGGTGACATCACACATCCTTGTCTAAGGCCTACTTTTACTGGGAAATAATCTCCCTCTTTCCTACATACTCTAACTTGAGCCTCACTATCCTCGTAAAAAACTCTTCACTGCTTTCAGTAACGTACCTCCTATACCATACACCTGCAACATCTGCCACATTGCCCCCCTATCCACCTTGTCATACGCCTTTTCCAAATCCATAAATGTCACAAAAACCTCTTTAGCCTTATCTAAATACTGTTCACTTATATGTTTCACTGTAAGCACCTGGTCCACACACCCCCTACGTTTCCTAAAGCCTCCTTGTTCATCTGCTATCCTATTCTCCGTCTTACTCTTAATTCTTTCAATAATAACTCTACCATACACTTTACCAGGTATACTCAACAGACTTATCCCCCTATAATTTTTGCACTCTCTTTTGTCCCCTTTGCCTTTATACAAAGGAACTATGCATGCTGTCTGCCAATCCCTAGGTACCTTACTCTCTTCCATACATTTATTAAATAATAGCACCAACCACTCCAAAACTATATCCCCACCTGTTTTTAACATTTCTATCTTTATCCTATAAATCCCGGCTGCCTTACCCCCTTTCATTCTACCTACTGCCTCACGAACTTCCCCCACACTCACAATTGGCTCTTCCTCACTCCTACAAGATGTTATTCCTCCTTGTCCTACACATGAAATCACAGCTTCCCTATCTTCATCAACATTTAACAATTCCTCAAAATATTCCCTCCATCTTCCCAATACCTCTAACTCTCCATTTAATAACTCTCCTCTCCTATTTTTAACTGACAAATCCATTTGTTCTCTAGGCTTCCTTAACTTGTTAATCTCACTCCAAAACTTTTTCTTATTTTCAACAAAATTTGTTGATAACATCTCACCCACTCTCTCATTTGCTCTCTTTACATTGCTTCACCACTCTCTTAACCTCTCTCTTTTTCTCCATATACCCTTCCCTCCTTGCATCACTTCTACTTTGTAAAAACTTCTCATATGCTAACTTTTTCTCCCTTACTACTCTCTTAACATCATCATTCCACCAATCGCTCCTCTTCCCTCCTGCACCCACTTTCCTGTAACCACAAACTTCTGCTGAACACTCTAACACTACATTTTTAAACCTATCCCATACCTCTTCGACCCCATTGCCTATGCTCTCATTAGCCCATCTATCCTACAATAGCTGTTTATATCTTACCCTAACTGCCTCCTCTTTTAGTTTATAAACCTTCACCTCTCTCTTCCCTGATGCTTCTATTCTCCTTGTATCCCATCTACCTTTTACTCTATATCATATCTTGTATACTTATTTATCCTCTTTTTCTTAAAATATGTATTACCTATAACTAAACCCCTTTCTATACAAAGTTCAATCAAAGGGCTCCCATAATCATTTACACACGATGAGAAATTTCAATTACTCAGATATGGTAAACACGAGGAAATTAAATCTTCATCAGAGTACAAAACAAATTCTGGCCACAAAATAGAGCGAAACACCAACGTCAAAGACCTGGGAGTGATCATGTCGGAGGATCTCACCTTCAAGGACCATAACATTGTATCAATCGCATCTGCTAGAAAAATGACAGGATGGATAATGAGAACCTTCAAAACTAGGGATGCCAAGCCCATGATGACACTCTTCAGGTCGCTTGTTCTATCTAGGCTGGAATGTTGCTGCACTCTAACAGCAACTTTCAAGGCAGGTGAAATTGCTGACCTAGAAAATGTACAGAGAACCTTCACGGCTCGCATAATGGAGATAAAACACCTCAATTACTGGGAGCGCTTGAGGTTCCTGAACCTGTATTCCCTGGAATGCAGGCGGGAGAGATACATGATCATATACACCTGGAAAATCCTAGAGGGACTAGTACCGAACTTGCACACGAAAATCACTCACTACGAAAGCAAAAGACTGGGCAGACAATGCAACATTCCCCCAATGAAAAGCAGTGTCAGGGGCCCGAGACTGTTCAACTGCCTCCCAGCATACATAAGGGGGATTACCAACAGACCCCTGGCAGTCTTCAAGCTGGCACTGGACAAGCACCTAAAGTCGGTACCTGATCAGCCGGTCTGTGGCTCGTACGTTGGTTTGCGTGCAGCCAGCAGTAACAGCCTGGTTGATCAGGCTCTGATCCACCAGGAGGCCTGGTCACAGACCGGGCCGCGGGGGCGTTGACCCCCGGAAATCTCTCCAGGTAAACTCCAGGTAAACACCTGGCACCCCAAACTTACCTAGCACACCCTCTCTAAAAGTTTCTCCTACTTTAGCATTCAGGTCCCCTACCACAATTATTCTCTCACTTGGTTCAAAGGTTCCTATACATTCATTTAACATCTCCCAAAATTTCTCTCTCTCCTCTACATTCCTCTCTTCTCCAGGTGCATACACGCTTATTATGACCCACTTTTCGCATCCAACCTTTACTTTAATCCACATGATTCTTGAATTTACACATTCAAATTCTCTTTTCTCCTTCCATAACTGATCCTTCAACATTATTGCTCCCCCTTCCTTAGCTCAAACTCTCTCAGATACTCCAGATTTAATTCCATTTATTTCCCCCACCGAAACTCCCCTACCCCCTTCAGCTTTGTTTCGCTTAGGGCCAGAACATCCAACTTCTTTTCATTCATAACATCAGCAATCATCTGTTTCTTGTCATCTCTACTACATCCACGCACATTCAAGCATCCCAGTTTTATAAAGTTTTCTCTCTCTCTCTCTCTCTCTCTCTCTCTCTCTCTCTGTCTATATATATATATATATATATATATATATATATATATATATATATATATATATATATATATATATATATATATATATATATATATATAGATACCGGCAGCGTGACACCAAAGATATCAGTAAATATACATTGGTAATTATTGTTTAGTGTAGATGGAATATATTATAAACTGAAAATTATAGTCAAAGTTATTCTTAAAGTTAATAAAATTGAGAAAAATATAATCAGAAGTCTTCTTCGAAATCTAACATATTTTTTTTCGAAAACTGCTGTTCATCATTATTTTAGTTCATTTCATATTAGTAATTCAATTTAATTTCCATGTTGAGGGCTCCCAAACCTAAAATGCCCCGGGTCCCCCAAGGTCTAAATCCGGCCCTGTCTATATGACCCCCTTCGGGTTTAGCACTGTCCTGAAAAAATTTAACGGCAACAATCTTCAATGCTGATGCATCGTTCATATGAAATAGGTAAAACGTTTTAAGGGTTTAGGTTGTGTAGGCACAAATTATATTGGAATCTGTGCAATAACACAGAAATACATCTTCTGGTCGGCTTTAAACTTTTAAGTGCTGATGTGTTTTCCTCAAGGGAAACTCTTCATGTTAAGTTGTTTAAGTTATCATGCATCTGTTTTATTAATCAAATTGGTTTCTGTGAAATAAATGGCGAACTTTCTTTGATAAAAGATATCAGTGTTTGACTTTAATTAGTTATCCTAGGATAAATAAAATTAATGGTCTTTTATGCACCTATAACATCTGCGTGCCATCAAGATCATTGTCAAAAATTTTGTCTTGATGCTGGTCAGTCTCAGAGAAAAGTTTGAATTGATTTTTGTCTATGTAGGTTTCAATTTGCATTATTATAAAATAGAATAATTTAAATACTGCTTTTCGTGGGATAATTTCCAAGAGTCGCAGCTGATTAACTTCTATGTTGACTGACAAGGCAACATATGTTGACTGACAAGGCAACATATGTTGACTGACAAGGCAACATATGTTGACTGACAAGGCAACATATGCGCGGCTTCTAGCTAAGTGTGTTTGTGTATTTTAGGATATTGGTCTCTTTGGTCCCTCTGAAAAATATGAATTAGATTTGGTCTGTCTCAATTTTATTTTTATTAAAGAAATTTAGATATTAGTTTCCAAATGATAGCTTCTGAACGCCTCATCCGATTACCATTAATTTATGTCGCACTTTGTATTAGAATCACATGTACTGAGGTACAGTGGACTGGGGATCGTGCAGCAACCAAAATAAATCTAGTTTTTATATAATGTTCTGAAAATAAAAATTATGATTCTCATTTGATTCTGGCAAGAGTATACTGACCTAGGAATGGTGAGGTTGACCCAGGTGTCGTGTGAGAGAGCGTGGGGAGGCTGGGGCAGGGAGCAAGTGTGTGGAGGCAAGTACACCATCAACAGTATGTTGAGGTAAGCACAAGGTGCCAGCAGGCACACGGGTGCCACAAACGCCCACACCAGTAACCGTTCGTAGGCTCCCTCAGCATCCGCCCACCGCAGCAACTTCTCCATCTCCTTAGCCTCGTCAGTACCACCCTCGGTGTCATCTATGATCAGGTCGTCGTCCGTTCTGCTGCCTTGGGACTTACTACCAGCCCCTCCCTCCATGGCACCATTCTCCAGCTCCTTGTGTTTTATATCTTCTATTTCTCCTCCACTAACCATCTCATCAACGATGGGAAAGATATCTTTCCCGCTAGAAATCAGGAAAGTTTTGGTGGAACTTAGTAGCCAGCCAGTCTGGAGTGATACAGCTAGCCTGGGCAAGACCAGCTACCTGTAAAGTATCTTACTAATGGGTAGTGTTGTCGCTAAATATATATCGTCTTCAAGGCGGTTTTTGGAGCGTGGTGAGTTGAAGACGGTGGTGCGGGACGTACAGGAAGATCTAGTGGAAACTCTTAAAGGTAAGTTGTGTTGTCGGAAGACTCCAGTCTCGTATTGTGGATATTTTTTATGAGACCTGGGGACAGCAGTGCCAGTGTATTTGCGATCCACACGGCTCTATCTGTAGGGGCGGAGGAAACAACAAAATTATCAAACATATTCCATCAACCAGACTCAAAAAATCAGATAAATTTATTTGATTAAAACAAACTGGGTCAAACTATTTAAATGACCTGAAAATTCGAAGGAATAAATGTTTTCACTAAATAAACACATTGTTGTATATCAGAATAAATTATTTATGGAATTTTCTATTAATACAGTTTTGTATCATATGTATTATTTACGAAATAAGTTTATTATTATTATTATTATTATTATTATTATTATTATTATTATTATTATTATTTTTAATAATAATAATAATAATAATAATAATAATAATTATTATTATTATTATTATTATTATTATTATTATTATTATTATTATTATTATTATTATTATTTTTAATAATAATATTAATAATAATAACAATAATAATAATAATAATAATAATAATTATTATTATTATTATTATTATTATTATTATTATTATTATTATTTTGCTCAAAACACGAGAATTCCCCATCCGATCTGCTTCAACTTTTCAACGCTGGTAGACGGTAACTATACCTGGAGACGATTTCGAGGGTCAACGCCCTCGCTGCTCGGTCTGAGACCAGGCTTCGTGGTGGATCAAGGTCTGATCAACCAGGCTGTTATAACTGGCCGCACGCAAACTGACGTACGAACCACAGCCCGGTTGATCACGTACTGACTTTAGGTGCCTGTCCAGCGCCTTCTTGGGAGGCAGTTGAACAGTCTTGGGTCCCTGACACTTATTGTGTTGTGTCTCACTGTACTAGTGGCACCCCTGCTTTTCACTGGGGGAATGTTGCATCTCCTGCAGAGTCATTTGCTACCATAGGGAGTGATTTTCGTGTGCAAGTTTGATACTAATTCCTCTAGGATTTTCCAAGTGTATATTATCATATACCTCTATCGTCTGCGTTCCAGGAATACAGGCCCCTCAGGGAAGGTTCCTTGATGTTGGTGAGGGGCTCTTGGTTTAGAGAATTGGATCTGTGCTCCAGTTCCCCGAATTAAGCCTGAATGCCTTCCACATCCCCCCCCCAGGCGCTGTATAATCCTACGGGTTTAGCGCTTCCCCCTTGATTATAATAATAATAATCCAGGAATACAAATCAAGGGACTTTAACTCTTCCGAGCAATTTAGGTGCCTTATTGTTCTTTGCACACTCTCCAAGTCAGCAATTTCGCCTGCTTTGAAGGGGACAGTTAGTGTACAGCAGTATTCCAGCCTAGAGAGAACAAGCGATTTGGAGAGAATAATCATGGATTGGCATCCCTAGTTTTGAAGGTTTTCATTATCCATCCTATCATTTTTGTAGCAGATGCGGTAGATACATTGTTGTTGTCTATTGTATGGTTAGAATTTATTGTATACCTGATACAGTTTAAATTTACTCAAGTTTTCCTTATCTGAGTAGTTGAAATTTCTCTTCACTGAACTTCATATTGTTTTGAGTGGCCCATTTGAAGATTTGGTTGATGTTCTCTTTAAGTCTCGTGGTGTCGTCGATGTAGGACACTGTCATGGTTATTCGGGTGTCATCCACAAAGGAAGACACGGAGCTATGGCTTACATCTCTGCCTGTGTCAGATATTAGGATGAGGAACAGGATGGGGGCAAGTACTGTGCCTTGTGGACCAGAGCTTTTCACAGTAGCTGCCTCAGACTTTACTCTGTTTACTCTTTGTTAGAATGTTATAAGATCCATCTACCAACTTTTCCTGTTATTCCTTTATCACGCATTTTGTGCGCTATTACACCATGGTTGCACTTGTCGAAGGCTTTCACAAAGTCTGTGTGTACTACATCTGCATTTTGTTTATCCTCTATAGCGGGGCTACTCAATTGGCGGCCCACGGTCCGAATCTGCACCTTCTGAGTGTTGTAGTTGTACTGTGGGCCTCATGAAAAAGCTTAGTTAACTAACAGCTGTTACCACGTTCAGGATCTGGTAGTACAAAAGAGCGGGATTAATACATTATTACAGTATTCTAGCATAGATAAATAGTGATATTTTCTTCCATTCAATGGTAATTCATATTGGTAATTATGTCAGCATAGTTGCTGATCCCCTACATGTGTTGTATAGTTTATCTGAGTATCATAGTTAGTACCATCCATATGTTTTACATACATGACCCCTTGCTAGGTTCAGTGACTAGCTTGTGTGATGTCACGTGATGCCGTTGTGAGCGCTGCACTCCCGTAATCGCCCTCACTCCGTGCTTAGGTCTACAACAAGCAACACAGGCAGGCTGGGCTCCCCTTTCACACTCTGCTAATATAAGTGTTACCATCCAACAATTGTGTTTAAGTCCAACCATCACATCTCCACGAACCCTCACAACAAATGGTGCCAGCGGTGGGATCGTAATTGTGACAATTACAGTGATTTCTGGAGATAAATTTCTACTGAGCCGGTCACCATTTCCTGACCACCTAGGCCTGCTGAGATGAGTGACACTTCACATCCCAAGCCAGCACCCACCACTACTTCCTGATCAATCCTTGTGTCTTCTCTGCTTATTTACATTACTTCCGAGGGGTTGACCCGGGTTTGCAAATTAAGCCAAGCCACCAAGCCAGTCTGTGGGGGGGGGGAGTCAGCCCTACACCATCCAGTCTGTCTTAAGTACCAGCCTTGCCTGCAAAGCCAGTTTTCCACCCCTGCTGTGCTCATCATTACAAGTTCTCAAGCCAGTCTGTGTGAAGGGTTAAGCCAAGCAAGCCAGCCAACTAACCCAGGTGACTAACCCAGTACTCAAGCAAGCCATGTGGGTACAACCTTCACCATCGCTTGTGCTTCCAGTTCTAAGTTATTCTGAATGCTTTACTATCCTTGTGGTACTGTAGTATTTTGTGGGTTTTTAAGCCAGCCTGGCTTAGAATATTTTTGTGTCTAGTGTGGGTGTACCCAGAGCACATGGCTTATGCCGCTTATCCCATAGGCCCACACAGTGTCCTAGCACACTGCTTCAGCCACCCACACTTTCCACCACTACCACTGCTGTTTTTTTTACCCATATAATGGGTCCTAGCACCTCATTTTATGGACCACATAGTGGGTCAAGATGCAAGATTGTTCCTTCGTACCTGTGCACCAACATAAAAGCCTCCTGTGTGCATCTATCGTCAATTTAAGCGCTAATTCTTCGAGAACTCGCCGAGTAGTGGTAGTGGAGTGCCGCACCAGCTACAACCTTTCCTCCACCTCCCTCCACTACCCTCATTCTTCACTAACGCTGCTCCAGTGATAATATTTTTATAGAGACATTTGTGAGTGTTGAGACAATTTTTTTCAGTGATTTCATAGTGACATTTCTTTCCAGTGATTTCTTAGTAACATTCAGTGACTCTTGATTAAATTCAGTGTTCATTACATTCTGTTTGCAATACTAATTTTTTTCTTCAGTATTTAAATTTTTGTGCTTTATTTTATGTCTGTTGTGTTGTATTCCTTTTTTTTATATATGTGAGGTAAGTACTTTTCTGTTTTTCCCTGTTGTGTGCAATCTCCTCTCCAAGATACGATACTACATACTGCAAACTGCCCTTCTCACTATACCATTCACTTATATATCCATACCTCACCTATGCTATCTGTGCTTGGGGTTCAACTGCAGCAACACACCTAAAGCCAATAATAACCCAACAAAAAGCCGCAGTAAGAATAATCACTAAATCCCATCCCTGGCAACACCCCCCCCCACTCTTCATAGATCTAAACTTACTCCCTGTTCAGAACATCCACACTTACTACCGTGCAGTCTATATCTACAGGACCTTAAATTCCAATATTAACCTTGACCTAAAATGCTTTCTTGATAGTTGTGACAGGATCCACAGGCATAACACCAGACACAAACATCTCTATGACATTCCCCGTGTTCGACTAAACCTTTACAAAAATTCAATGTATTTCAAAGGACCTAAAATCTGGAACACCCTACCTGAAAACTCTAGAACTGCAGACACATTCATCACTTTCAAAACTACAGTTAGAAAACATCTTATCTCCCTGATCCACCCCTACAACTAACTACATGATAGCCACCTGGTGGTTCACAATTGCACTCACTCACCCACTGACTATAAACCCAGAAATACTAATTTTAAAATAATAAATCCTAACTAGTCATAAGTTTGCCTATGATACTCCAATACAGACACCTTGTATTGTGCCAAAACAAAAGCATTCACATTGCTAAACTCACAAATTATGATGTAGTCACTTAGCCTTAATACCATAATCTGTAAGGATTTAATGTTAAGAATTAATCTAAGTCTGCTCGAAATGCCTAGCCATGCTAGGTGTCCTAGTGGCCCACTCTGTAATTAGTATTTTATAATATGTAAACCACACAATACCCAAAACCTGTAAACCCCGCATTGTAACCCTTATAGAGAATAAACTTGAATTGAATTGAATTGAGTATAAACTTGTGTTTGCACTTCACAATCATCTTGTGTTCACAGTATTGTGTTCCTTGCCTAGTAATTTATGCAGTGAAGTAATTCAGTAACTTGTTATCTTATATTCTGCATCACAACTCAGTGTTGTCTCAGTTAATTTTTTTTCCCCAGCATTTGTGTATTCTTGCTGTTTTTGCATTAATTCATTTTTCTATGTGTTGAACAATCTTGTGTTAATTCTTTTCATTTAGCCAGTGTCTAATTTGTCTTATCTCCACACACAATAGTGCTATTATTTTGTTTGAAGCAAGATGATTATTTTCCAATTTTTGTCACCCCCAAGCCTTATTGCAAGAAAATTCCCATAGTATTGTGCATATATTGTTGTGTTGTGTTCTGCATTATTGTAAGTGTTAACCTTTCTCTGTTTTGTGTTTTATGCGCTCTATTATTATTTTTCATATTTCATTGAACAAATTCACTCTTAGTGCAATTTTTTTTAACTTTTTTTTTAAAGTAAAACATTCTTTTGCTTGTTCAGTGTTTGCTTAAGCTCTTGTAAACTGCATTTTCTTGTGTGTGCAATTTTTGTTATTATTGCAGTATTGCCTCATTTTGCAATGATTCTTGTGCAAGTAATGTGCTGCCATTAATTTTTTTTCTTTCAGAACATTTTTTTTGTAGTGTTGTGCAGTAAAGTTTTGATTATTAATTGTTATTTGCAATAGTGTTACAGTTTATCTCAGTGCAATATTTTGTGATTTCAGTTTCACATTCCTTGTTCCTTATTAAATTGAGAATAAAGACAACTCACTGTGCCATTAATTCAATTTAAAGTAAATTCGAGTAAATTTGATTCGAGTAAAGTACAATTTCTCTTAATTATCAAAGTGTTGCTTATCCAGTTGAGTATTTCTTTTTATATGAGTTTTCTTTGCTCTACAGTGTGACTTGTCATTTTTCTTTACTTATGCAGAATAGTTAAGCATTTTCTCCCATTTCAGCTTTACTGTGTAATATATTCTATTTATTATTCTTGCTTTTATGTCCTTGAGTAAGTTCCCTGAGAAGATGTCCCAGTCACTATTGTTTGCTCACTTAGTACATCATACCAGTCGAAGTAAATATGAATCAGTCCAAAGTCCTAATATCCCCTTACTGACTGAAAGACAGTACCTAGCTCGACAATGTGTTTGTTCTCACAGCTTGTATTTGAGATTTGTTAAAGTGCTGTGGAATGTGAAGTTCAGATTAAGTTCCGTGAATTACTTATTAATGTAGCCAAGCGGCCAGGCACTAGTAACTCTGTCACTTCTGTGTTCCACCTACACCTTCAGACATGCAAGATAGTATTCAGTTGCCTCATGTGTCTGAGGACACTTGGACTGCCTTGAGTGCTCAGCCTATCCCTGCAATGTCTGCTAGTTCAAGTAGTTTCTCCACAGGGGACGCCTTGTCGGAAAACGATTACTTGGAACTAGTAATGCCACCTCTTGTTGATGTCACATGCCGTCTGCAGAATGACGTCTCTGTCGTGGCTAGTGTACTCACTAGAGTGTCTGTTGTTGTTCCTAGTGTTCCAGATGGTGATCACATCCTAGTTGAGAGTAATTCTTGCAATGTACAAAGTGTTTCTTGAGTAATCTTCATGTTGTTAGCGTTTGTAAGTGTAGTCTCTTTATAGTTGATACCTCGTGTCACTGTGTGCGACTCAGATTGAATACCAGTATTGTTGACCGTGTTCATTTATTTTCCTCTGTGCTTGCAGTGAGAGATAGTAGATCCCTTCTCCCTTGCTCATATTGCATGTTATAGCGTTACTTTTTTTTCCAACCGGGGAGAGTCATCCACTTCACTGAGTTTGTTCATTCCTCCAGTAAGAATGAACCGATCCCTTGTTGTCTGATGTGATTTGATTCCTGCTCCAGGAAGATCTTGTTCTGACTGTGAAGCCATCAGAACCCATCAGTGACTTTGTAATGAGCCAAGAATTACTGTATCGAACAGCCGAGTTGGGTACTCCAAGCAGAAGAGCATACAAGTTAGTAATTCCACAGTCACTAGTGAATGTAACTGTATCTTTTGTAGATACTTGTTCAGATCTCCCTCAGTCAAGGCATGTGTTAGCCATTGCAGAAGAATTCGATCCACCCAGAGATGATAACCATTCTGCATATGTAAATCTTACCCTCGCAGAGTTGGGTTTAAATGTACATAGCCTGTATTATTAGACGTTCAAGACGAATGAAGTTGTCCACTGTGTGTTTGTTATTAGCTGATCAGTTTTTCAGAAAATTTTTCTTGTGTGTTCACGTTCCCTCCGAATTCTGAGATTAGCAGTAATGATCTGTGTGTGCCAGATCTGCCTTTGCTGTTAATTTACTTTCACCTTTGTAAATATATATTTTTCCTCAGAATCCGTAGAGTGCATGAATACAGTCCGATTGATCAATACCATCCTTTAGTTCTAAGTTATATGTCTTTGTTATTGCATAGAATCAGCCCAGAGCAACCTACCTGTTCAGCCTATAGCATAGTATTGTATGTCGAGACGAAATACATAACATAACCAAGCTGTCAGCATAGTTGCTGATCCCCTACATGTGTTGGTGTTGTATAGCTTATCTGAGTATCATAGTACCATCCATATGCTTTACATACATGATCCCTTGCTAGGCTCAGTGACTAGCTTGTGTGATGTCACATGATGCCGTTGTGAGTGCTGCGCTCCCATGATCGCCCTCGCTCCATGCTTAGGTCTACAACAAGCAACACAGGTAGGCTGGGCTCCCCTTTCACACTCTGCTAATATAAGTGCTACCATCCAACAAGTGTGTTTAACTCCAACCATCACATCTCCACGAACCCTCACAACAATTAACACTTGTGCAATGATGTTGACTTTATTGGCATTTTGGAAAAAGAGTTTGGCGGTATATGGACTGGGAACACAGGCACACATACACAATATAAAGACAACTTACCTACAGTCATACACAGATTACACCAATGTTGTTGAGCTTTACATGTTAAAATTAGGAATTTTTTTTAAATGTAACTTCAAATCCTGTTGTAGTGTAATTTTTATTAAATACCATTCTGTTAATCAGTATATATATATTATTTTTTCAGTTTGAAAACTCCATTTAAACCAATCTGGTTAAAAAAATCTAAAACTTGTTCAACATAATGTAAAAAATATTTTTTCCCAATATTTATCTTCATATTTTGTAAATTCTTATAAGACGAGGACTGAAAATGAAGTTCATAGAAAATGATGAGTACACTGACCTATACTTGGATTTGTTGCTTTTTGATGATTGCATGTGAAAAATGTATCCGGTATTGATGACTGGACAGACATTTTTCTTAACAAATTACTTAGACTATACAACAAACATTGTCCTATAAAAACAAAACAGATCACAAACAAACGGCTTGGTTGCCCATGGCTAACCAGCACCATTCTGAAATCCATTGACAAGAAACACCAATATGAAAAGCAATATAGACAAGGCTTAATACACAAAGATATTCTTAAACACTATTCATCAGTCCTCACCAAAGTAATAAAGAAAGCCAAACAACTATACTACTCCAGTAGATTCACAGACACTAGAGGAGATATAAAAAAGACCTGGAAAACACTCTCTCAGATTCTAGGGACCCACAAACTGAGAAAAACCAAGAATATTGTCCTAACTAAACCTAATGAAACACCACTACATCCCACTGACACAGCTAACAAGATAAACGACTTCTTCTCAACCACAGGATCTAATCTTGCCAGTAAAATCCCACATACCAATGCCCATGCTGGGGACTACCTAGATGGGAATTTCCCTAATTCCTTCTATCTTGCACCAACTGAGCCCACGGAAGTCACCGAGATTATAAAGTCACTTAAAAATAACTCGGAGAATCTGTCTCATGTCCCACCATTACTGTACAAGCGAGCGGCCCATGTCCTTTCGCATGCTATTTCATTACTCTTTAACAAGTCACTAGAGACTAGCACCTTCCCGAAACTACTCAAGATGGCAAGGGTTACACCAATACATAAAGGTGGTGACCCTACAGACTTAAACAACTATAGGCCAATATCTAACTTACCATTGCTATCCAAAATCTTTGAGAAACTCGTGCACAGGAGACTGTATTCATTTATAACGGCTCAAAACATACTCAACCCCTGCCAATTTGGATTCAGGAAAAATAAAAGCACTAATGATGCAATCATAAAAATGCTAGATCTGCTTTACACAGCATTGGAAAATAAGGAATATCCACTAGGAATTTTTATTGACCTAAGAAAAGCTTTTGACACAGTAGACCACGACATCCTACTCCACAAACTTGATCATTACGGTATAAGAGGCCATGCGCTTGCTTATTTCAAATCTTACATTACTAATAGGTATCAGTATGTCACCATTAAAGACACAGCATCAGCAACACGGCCACTTGATACTGGAGTTCCGCAGGGAAGTGTCCTTGGTCCCCTGCTCTTCCTCATATACATCAATGACCTTCCAAACGTATCCCAACACCTGAAACCCATTCTCTTTGCTGACGACACGACTTATGTCATCTCTCACCCTAATCTTGCCACCCTCAACACCACTGTGAATGAGGAGCTGATCAAAATATCGACTTGGATGACAGCCAATAAACTTACGCTTAACACTGACAAAACCTACTATATTATGTTTGGTAGCAGAGCAGGAGATGCACAAATTAACATTAAGATTGACAACACTCTAATTACCAGAAATAATGGGGGCAAATTCCTAGGCTTATACCTTGACAACAACCTGAATTTCAGCACCCATATCCAGCATATAACCAAAAAAGTATCCAAAACGGTTGGGATCCTCTCCAAGATACGATACTACGTGCTGCAAAATGCCCTTCTCACACTATACCACTCACTTATTTATCCATATCTCACCTATGCTATTTGTGCTTGGGGATCAACTGCAGCAACACACCTAAAGCCAATAATAACCCAACAAAAAGCTGCAGTAAGAATAATCACTAAATCCCATCCCTGGCAACACCCCCCCCCCACTCTTCATAGACCTAAACTTACTCCCTGTTCAGTACATCCACACTTACTACTGTGCAATCTACATCTACAGGGCCTTAAACTCTAATATCAACCTTGACCTAAAACGCTTTCTTGATAGTTGTGACAGAACCCACAGGCATAACACCAGACACAAACATCTCTACTACATTCCCCGTGTCCGACTAAACCTTTACAAAAATTCAATGTATGTCAAAGGCCCTAAAATCTGGAATACCCTACCTGAGAACTCTAGAACTGCAGACACATTCATCACCTTCAAAACTACCATTAGAAAACATCTTATCTCCCTGATACACCCTGTCTACTAACTACACGAATACCACCTGGTGGTTCACACTTACACTCACTGACTCATTTGACCATGAACAGAAATATTAATCTCAATCTTAAAATAACGAATCCTGTGATACTCCAATACTGAAACTATATACTGTGCCAAAACAAAAGCATTTACATTGCTAAACTCACAAACTAGTGTTTAGTCACTTAGCCATAATACCAACTTACCTCATAATTTGTAATATTTTACAATTAAGAATAAAACTAAGTCTGCCCGAAATGCCTAGCCATGCTAAGCGTTCTAGTGGTACACTCTGTAATCACTATTTTACTACATGTAAACCACACAATAACCAAATTTCTGTAAACTCAGCATTGTAATCCTTATAGAGAATAAACTTTGTATACATTGATACTTGTCCAAGTGGACCTTTGCTTATAGCAGTTGAGTAACCCTGCTCTATAGCATCCAGGACCTTGCCATAGTGGTCCAATAGCTAGGACAGGCAGGAGCGACCTGTTTTAAACCTGTGTTGCTTTGGGTTGTGTAATAAATGGGTATCTAGCTTGTTGGCGATCTTGCTTCTTAGAACCCTCTCAAAGATTTTTATGATATGGGATGTTAGTGATATCTGTCTGTAGTTCTTTGCAATTGCTTTACTGCCACTTTTGTGGAGTGGGGCTATGTCTGTTGTTTTTAGTGAGTGTGGGATGACCCCTGTGTCCATGCTCCCTCTCCGTAGAATGCTGAAGGCACGCGATAGGGGATTCTTGCAGTTCATGATGAACACAGAGTTCCACGAGTCTGGACCTGCTGCAGATTGCATGGGCATATCATTTATTGGCTTTTTTAAAGTCTTGTGGTGTTACGATAATATCAGAGATTTTCGAGATAACCAAATTTTGGGTCTCGGTCATAAAGAATTCATTTAGATTGTCAACCCTTTGTCTGGGTAACGGCTCACTGAACACTGAGTCGTATTGGGACTTTAGTATCTCACTCATTTCTTTGCTCTCAACTGTGTATGTCCCATCTCGCTTAAGCAGGGGCCCAATACTGGACATTGTTTTACCCTTAGATTTGGCATAAGAAAAGAAGTATTTTTTTTTCAGTTTCCTTTATGGCTTTTAGTTCTTCCTGAGATTCTTGTCTCCTGTAAGATTCCTTAAACTTAAGTTCGATATTTGCTATTTCTCTGACCAGTGCCTCCCTTCATATTTCAGATACATTGGCTCCTCTCAGCAGCTCTGTGATTCTTTACCTTCGTCTGTATAGGGAGAGTATCTTTGTTTCTAACTTACATCTTCTCTTTCTTTTTCTTAATGGAATGTACCTTGAGCAGACCTCAATTGCCAGAGAGTTAATTTTTTTAGGCAAAGGTTCGGATCCATGTTGTTTATGATATCTTCCCAGCTTGTTTTATTTAGGACATGGTTGACTTGTTCCCATTGTATGTTTTTGTTACTGAAGTTGAATTTTGTGAAGACACTTTCATGACTGCTCACATTTTGCTGGTCAGGAGCCCTGTGCATACATGTCAGTACCTCTATTATGTTGTGATCTGAGTATCAATACAATGCGATACAATACAATACGATACAATACGATACAATACTTTATTTGGGCATGATAGTTGCATAAGGAATTATAGTTGGGTGTACATGCCAAAGCCCCTTGTATACAGAACATTATGGGCAGCTTAAAATTAACTTAAGATTAACTAAGCAATGATATATTCAGTGGTAAAAATTAAAGTAAAGAAAATACAACATGGAGTACAAATGAGTATTTTAAACAAAGAAATTTGAACCTTTCAATTAAGAGGCATTATAATTGTAAAAATTTGTAGCATAATAATGTATAATATTACATTGTCTGATACGGTTATATTACGTATCAGATCATCGTTGTTAATGAAGATGAGGTCCAGCGTATTTTCTAGTCTTGTAGGCTCTAATATTTGCTGGTTTAAGGTGAATTTGTTGCAGAGATTTAATAGCTCGTGTGTGTGTGTGAATTTTCATCTGAGCTGCCTCCTGGGGTGATCTCTGCTAAAATATTTTTTGTTATACTCCTCCATTTTAGGTGTCTCAAGTTGAAATCTCCTGGTAATAAGATGTTTGGGGCGAAATTCCAGGAACAATTAGCATCAAACTCAGATATCTTGCAAAACCATTTACAGTGTAGCTTCCAATGTAAAAAAAATAAAGTGCCGGCTAATTTGACGATGGAGAAGAATGAAACATGACGTCCATCTGCTAATTTTGTGTTTAAAAGAAAATATTGAACGGCTTCAAAATTTAGTGGTTGATTCATCTTATGAGCACAATAGTTCTCATTAAGTTTAGTTTGTGTATTGGGCAAATTTGTCATTGTACTAAATTAATTTATAAAACTTAAAATTGTTGAATGTGTGATAATAACTAGAGAATGACTCTTCTGATCGTCTTCAAATTTTCTGCCCTGTTCTGTTTTCCACCAATCAAGGTTGGCATTGTTATTAGTCTTTATATGGCCAAATTTGTTAATTTTATTCTGGAATTGGTTATATTGATTTCCATTCACTAACTAAAGTATACCTCGTTTTGTCGGCTTCAAAATATTAACACTGATGTATTCCATAACAAGGGAGACATTTAGGGCATTTATGTGCAAATTTGAAATTTTAATAAGACTTAGAATACCTCTTCCTGTAGGTTTCAAACATCTTATTGATGGTGTATCTTAACAGGAGGTTTTCGTCCCCTTGAATTTAGGCTTTGTACATGCCGATTTTATATTCTACTTTTTTTTATTTTTTTTTCTGAAAACCTCAAGAGCATAGGTTTTTCATTACAGAAAGAAAGAAAAACTAACTAAATGAGTAAATAAAACCTTGCATTTTTAATTTTTAGAAGTTCGGTGAACCAGTAAAACCTTCGTGTCAACCATCACATTGTGACCTACGGTCTTCTCTCCACTAACTTTATCCAAGACTTTTACTTATAACTTTACAACGCCTTATCTGATCGGCTTCAAATTTTCAACCCCGATCGACTATTGCTACTTGAAGGATCGTAGAATAATTGACAAGTACAGATTCCCTCCATTTAATTTTATACAGACCATTCCCCAAACTTGGTTTTCATGTGATCATTTTAGGAAGCCTCTTCTGAGCGGCTTCAAAATTTCAACACTGAGAAGAAGGTTGATAATGTTAATGTAATGTGTAGGTGTCATCTTGTTACTTTTAATGTAATGTGTAGGTGTCATCTTGTTACTTTTAATGTAATGTGTAGGTGTCATCTTGTTACTTTTAATGTAATGTGTAGGTGTTATCTTGTTACTTTTAATGTAATGTGTAGGTGTCATCCTGTTACTTTTAATGTAATGTGTAGGTGTCATCCTGTTACTTTTAATGTAATGTGTAGGTGTCATCTTGTTACTTTTAATGTAATGTGTAGGTGTCATCCTGTTACTTTTAATGTAATGTGTAGGTGTCATCCTGTTACTTTTAATGTAATGTGTAGGTGTCATCTTGTTACTTTTAATGTAATGTGTAGGTGTCATCTTGTTACTTTTAATGTAATGTGTAGGTGCCATCTTGTTACTTTTAATGTAATGTGTAGGTGTCATCCTGTTACTTTTAATGTAATGTGTAGGTGTCATCTTGTTACTTTTAATGTAATGTGTAGGTGTCATCTTGTTACTTTTAATTTCGATATGGTGGCGCATTATCTTGTATTGTATAAATGATTTTGCTTAGTGAAGGAGGGTGCCTTCGTTCTGGTGAGGGATCTTGATCCAAGGAACTGGACTTATCCTCCCCTTGGATCATATCTGAATTCCTCCAATTTCTCAGGCATTGTATAACCCTTATGGGTTTATCACCTATTCCCTGATTAAATTAAAAAAAAATGAAAAAGGCATCAATATATAATGACTGATGAATCGTATGAAATAGTTGAAACTTCGCTGGGTCTTAGAGACCCTGTTGCTGCAAATTTTGTTGAAGTTTGTGCAACAGCTGCAGAATGCATCTTTTGGTCGGCTTTAAACTTTCGTGCTGAAGTGCTTTCCTCAAAGGAAAGTTTCTCTTGATTTTATGTCATGTAAGTTTTAACGTGTCATTTTCAATAATCATTCTGCAGATATTGGTGTGCAACATGTGCAGAGTCTTCTGATCACAAATGAGTCAGTGTTTGACTTTACTCTCTTGTTTATAGAATAAACCTTCATGGTGTACTTTGTGTGGCCAAAACTTCAGCTCCTTCAAGACCATTGTTAGGATTTGAATGTTTCCATAATTTAAAACTTTAGTTACTTTCTTATGAAGTTATATTCTGGTGTAGTTTACAATACTAATCTCACTTAGATAACAAGAGATTGCTACTTCATCAGAGCTGGTGTATGTTAGGGGATGGTTTGAATTAAGTTTGGGCTGTGTATATCCTAATTTGCCTTTTTTTTTTTTTGAAGAAATGTGCGATTTTTGTTTCTTTATGATGACTTGTGAATGTCTCTTCTGGTTTTCTTCAGATACTCAACACTAATATTCAGCTACACTACAAATTTATGCAACACTCTGCACTATTCCAACCGCGTTCCTGTAGGTACAAGTGTCTGCGGTTATGGAAACTTGGAATTTATTGGATAGCTCATGGTGCGAAATATATATAGTTCTTGTGCTATTATTATTATTATTATTACTATTATTATTATTATTATTATTATTATTATTATTAGTAGTAGTAGTAGTAGTAGTAGTAGTAGTAGTAGTAGTAGTAGTAGTAGTATTGTTATTATCAGTAGTTATCAATAGTTATAGTAGTAGCAGTGCTAGAATTAGTAGTAATAGGAGCAGTAATACGTAGTTGTTGAATTAGTATTCAGTTATCATTTATCATTCAAAGAGTCATAATTAATATAGACCGTATAAGCACATGAACCAGGGTGAACATTAATTAAAAATAACTTACAACAATAAATTAATTTAAAACTGTCACAGAATGATAACTCTGACATTGCTTAGCTGTGCTGGCACTTGACTGATGCCACTGCGTCATGAGTCAACAACGAGACGAGCATCATCAAAGGTCTAATTAATTTCTCTTAGAATTCCTAGCGGGTAGTAGTGTCAGCTTCCTCTTCTTAAATTTATGTATTATTAACGAGGCTTGGTGCAGGCGGCGTGCACCGACAAAGGATCATCAATTCCACGCTGCAGGGTGTGTACACCCTCACCGCCTGCAGTGCAGGCGGTGAGAACCAACAATAAAATTTATCAGTACTGCGGAGCAGATGGATATTTAACTTCCTAATTAATTGAACCCAAAGAGAAATGGTAAACAGTAAAATCATGGGCTGCTACAGTGGAAAGTTGTGTCCCCCAAGGCACAGTACTGTCTCCGCTTTTCTTTGTCATTCTCACATCTAACACACGATACTAGAATCTGTATAAAAGCGGCATCCATAGAAGACACAGTGAACCTCTAAGCAGACCTAAACCAAGTCTTCCTTGGGTTACTGATGACAATATGATATTTAATGAGGACAAAATTCAGTTACTAAGTTACGTAAGGATTGAGAAAATAATAAAAAAAAAAGAATCGGAGCACAAGACAGACTTAAATTACTCACTGGAGCGTGAGTCTGTTGTTAAAGACCTGAAAGTGAAAATGTCAGATCATACGTTCAAAGAGCATAAACACCATCATATAGTGAGTGGCCCTATATCACTCACTTATTTACCCCTATCTCACCTATGGAATCTGTGCATGGGGCTCAACAACAATAAACCATCTCAGACCATTAATTACCCAACAAAAGGCTGCAGTCAGAATGATAACAAATTCCCACTACAGGCAGCACACTCCACCAATATTCAAAACTCTAAACCTACTCACCATACAAAACATCCATACTTATTACTGCACCTACTACATACATAGAACACTTAACTTGGATATAAACCCTTCCCTCAAAATTCTCTTTACCAACCTCAACAGAACACATGACCATAACACAAGGCACAGATCACTCTTTGATGTTCCTCGTGTCCATCTCACACTATATAAAAACTCAATGCACATAAAAGGCCCAAAAATCTGGAATTCATTACCTGTGAATATAAAAGAAACACTGTCGGTTTATAAATTCAAGACTCTTCTTAAAAATCACTTACTCACCCACAACTAAATAAATACTGAATAATTGTATCTCATAAATGTTTAACCTATGACCCTATCAAACTTTGTTATTTTTAATTACATTACCTAACAGAATACTCCATTGTACTGAATGCTCAGCAACTCAGTAAGTGACCATATGACCTGTCTTTGAAATACTCATTTGTGCTTAATTGTTATTTGTTTATTATAATTTTTACCACTGAATATATCATTGCTTAGTTAATCTTAAGTTAATTTTAAGCCTGCCCATAATGCTCTGCATACAAGGGGCTTTGGCATGTTACACTTAACCACTGTATTTATTTGTACATCTATGTATCATGTCCAAATTAATAATAAATAAATAAATAAATAAATAAATAAAATGATAATCAGAACATTCAGAACAAGAGATACCAAGACAGTGATGATGGTCTTCAGGTCACGATACAGGATAACTCCAGTGAAAAGCAGAGTAGCGAGGAACGCGGATCTTCAACACTATTCATGCATAGGAGGGATTTTCAATAAGCCTGAAGCTGTCTTCAGTAGGGAACCCGACATAAATCTCAAATCAATTACTGCTCAGCTCGGTTGTGGTGCACGCGTTGGACTGAGGGCAGCGGGCACTAACAGCTTGATCAATCAAACCAACAACCAGGAGGCCCGGTCTGGGAGCAGGTTTCCTGGTCTCTTCCTGAAGGTACAGGTGGCGTGTACCAACAATAAAGTTGATCAGTATCTACAGTAAAGGTGGCATGCACCAACAATAAAGTTGATCAATACTGCGGTGCAGGTGGCGTGTACTAACCTGGTTCAGACGTTAAGTCCTACCTGCGCTCTTTTCATCAATATTGCATATACAAATTCTTGACCAACCTACAGCCTGTGTCAAGTTGATATAATATATTAGGAAAGTTGAAGCTCTCAGGGCTAATTAATACGCGAACGATCCCACCTTTATTGAGCAACTCCTTATACCTTTTACTTGTTATTTCCCCAGAGCTTTGGTTCCCAACTTTAAGGCGGCAGACCCTCAGGGGCTGGGGCAGTCGTGTTATACCATGGGATTAACGTAAATTAATATCATATAATTTAAACAGCCTGACTGGGAGTCTGCGAAATTATAGGACCTTGTACCTGAGAGTGAATGTTCAGGCTGCCTTAACAGGATCCACTGTAACACATTATAAGAAACTCCAGAATTCTGCAATGTACAGGATGATACACTGGTACTACAACAATGTACAGGATGATACACTGGTACTGCAATAATGTAGAGGATGATACACTGGTACTACAATAATGTAGAGGATGATACACTGGTACTACAATAATGTAGAGGATGATACACTGGTACTACAACAATGTACAGGATGATACACTGGTACTACAACAATGTAGAGGATGATACACTGGTACTACAATAATGTAGAGGATGATACACTGGTACTACAACAATGTACAGGATGATACACTGGTACTGCAATAATGTAGAGGATGATACACTGGTACTACAATAATGTAGAGGATGATACACTGGTACTACAATAATGTAGAGGATGATACACTGGTACTACAATAATGTAGAGGATGATACACTGGTACTACAACAATGTACAGGATGATACACTGGTACTGCAATAATGTAGAGGATATACTGGTACTACAATAATGTAGAGGATGATACACTGGTACTACAATAATGTAGAGGATGATACACTGGTACTACAATAATGTAGAGGATGATACACTGGTACTACAACAATGTACAGGATGATACACTGGTACTACAACAATGTACAGGATGATACACTGGTACTACAATAATGTAGAGGATGATATACTGGTACTGCAATAATGTAGAGGATGATACACTGGTACTACAATAATGTACAGGATGATACACTGGTACTACAATAATGTAGAGGATGATACACTGGTACTACAATAATGTAGAGGATGATACACTGGTACTACAATAATGTAGAGGATGATACACTGGTACTACAATAATGTAGAGGATGATACACTGGTACTGCAATAATGTAGAGGATGATACACTGGTACTACAATAATGTAGAGGATGATACACTGGTACTGCAATAATGTAGAGGATGATACACTGGTACTGCAATAATGTAGAGGATGATACACTGGTACTACAATAATGTAGAGGATGATACACTGGTACTACAATAATGTAGAGGATGATACACTGGTACTACAATAATGTAGAGGATGATACACTGGTACTGCAATAATGTAGAGGATGATACACTGGTACTGCAATAATGTAGAGGATGATACACTGGTACTACAATAATGTAGAGGATGATACACTGGTACTACAATAATGTAGAGGATGATACACTGGTACTACAATAATGTAGAGGATGATACACTGGTACTACAATAATGTACAGGATGATACACTGGTACTGCAATAATGTAGAGGATGATACACTGGTACTACAATAATGTACAGGATGATACACTGGTACTGCAATAATGTAGAGGATGATACACTGGTACTACAATAATGTAGAGGATGATACACTGGTACTACATTGTAGAGGATACACTGGTACTACATTGTAGAGGATACACTGGTACTACAACATTGTAGAGGATACACTGGTACTACAACAATGCAGTAATGTACCACAGTACTGTAGAGATAATATTCGTGTACCACAGTAATGTACAAACCTGGAGGAGGTTTCTGGGGTCAACGCCCCCGTGGGCCGGTCCGTGACCAGTCCTCGTGGCGAATCAGGGCCTGATCAACCAGGCTGTTACTGCTGGCCGCACCCAGTCCGGCACATGAGTCACAGCCTGACTGGTCAGATAGTGATTTTTGTGCCTGTCCAGTGCCTTCTTAAAGACAGCCAGGGGTCTATTGGTAGTCCCCCTTATGTATGCAGGGAGGCAGTTGACAATCTTGGGACCCTGACACTTATTGTGTTATCTCTTAGCGTACTCGTAGCGCTCCTGCTTTTCATTGGGGGATGTTGCGTCTACTGCCAAATCTTTTGCTTTCGTAGGGAGTAATTTTCATGTGAAGATTTGGGACTAATCCCTGTAGGATTTTCAAAATGTATGTTATCATGAATCTTTCTCGGCTGCGTTCCGGGGAGTACAAATCAAGGGACTTCAACTGTTCCCAGCAATTTAGGTGTTTTATCGAACTTATACGAGCCGTGTAAGTTCTCTGTATATTCTCCAGGTCTGGAATTTCGCCTGTCTTGAAAGGGGCCGTTAGTGTACAGTAATATTCTTGTCTAGAGTAGAAACGAGTTAAAGAGAATCATCATTGGTCTGGCATCCTTGGTTTTGAAGGTTCTCATTATCCATCCTGTCATTTTCCTAACAGGTATGTTAGATACTTTGTTGTGATCTTTGAAAGTGAGATTCTCTGACATTATCACTCCCAGGTCCTTCACAGTAGTTTTTCACTCTATTGTGTGATTGTAGTTTGTTTTATACTCCAATACACTTTTAATTTCCTCCAATTTTCCATAGCGGAGTAATTGAAATTTGTCTTCATTGAAATTTATATTATTTTCTGCGGCCCATTTAAAGATTTGGTAGATGTCTGTTTGGAGACTTGTAGTGTCTTTGATGGATGACACTGTCATGCAAATTCGGGTGTCATCCGCAAAGGAAAATATGGTGCCGTGGCTTTCATCTCTATGTCAGATACAAGGATGAGGAGCAAGATGGGAATGAGTACTGTACCTTCTGGAACAAAGCTTATCACTGTAGCTGTCTCTGACTTTAATCTGTTTACTATTACTCTTTGTGTTCTATTTGTTAGGAAGTTATAGATCCATCTACCAACTTTGCCTGTTATTCCTTTATCACGCATTTTGTGAGCTATTACACCATGATCGCATTTGTCAAAGGTTTTCACAAAGTCTGTGTATATTACATCTACATTTTGTTTGTCCTCCACAGCATCCAAAACCATGTCAAAGTGGTCCAGTAGTTGGGATAGGCAGGAGCAACCTGCTCCAAACCTATGCTACCCTGGGTTGTACAACTGATGGGTATCTTAGAGCCCTTGAAAGATTTTTATGATATTGGGCATTAGTGCTGTTGGTCTCTAATTCTTTGCAAATGCTTTACTGATACTTTCGTGGAATGGAGCTATGTCTATTGTTTTTAGTGACTGTTCGATGACTCTTGTGTTCATGTTCCCTCTCTATAGGATACTTAAGGCACGTGAAAGGGGCTTCTTGCAATTCTTGATGTGAACACAGAGTTCCACAAGTCTGGGCATGGGGCAGAGTGCATGGGCATGTCATTTATTGTTTTTTCAAAGTCTTGTGATGTTAGAATATGAGAATTTGTTTAATTAACCAAGTTTTGAGTCTTGGTCATAAAATATTCGTTTAGATTGTCGACCCTTAGCCTGATTAACCGCTTAGTAAACGCTAAGTTGTTCTTGCCCTAGATTTGGCATAAGAAGTAAATATTTTGAGTTTCTTCCAATTTCATTTATCGCTTTAAGTTCTTCCTGTGTTTCTTGTCTCCTGTATGATTCTTTAGGTTTAAGTTTGATATTTGCTAGTTCTCTGACCAGTGCCCCATTTCGTATTTCAGATATACTGGCCCCTTTCAACAGTTGTGTGATTCTTCGCCTTCTCCTGTATAGAGAGTGTCTCTCTCATTTTAGTTTACATCTCTTCTTTTTCCTTATTAAAGGAAAGTGCCTTGAGCATACCTCAAGTGCCAGAGTAATTCTTTCTAGACAAATGTTCAGATCCGTGTTGTTTAGGATATCTTGCCAGTTGTTTCATTCAGAACATGGATGATTTAATCCCACTGTATGTTTTTGTTATTGAATTTGAATTTGGTGAAGACGCCCTCATAACTGATCACTTACGCTGGTCAGGAGCTCTGTACTTCTGTTGTGTTATGATATAACTGCGTTGTCTTGGATATTGTTATATTTCGAGTCAGATCATCATTATTAGTGAAGATGAGATCAAGTGTATTTTCCAGTCTTCTTGGCTCCATTGTTTGCTACTGGGACAGCTGGCTACAATAAGATTCATCCAATTAGGTATATTTATACACAACAGGGAAGGTACCATGGGTCCCACTGTAAACACTTACATTTGTTGCAACAGTGGTGGCTATATATATATATATATATATATATATATATATATATATATATATATATATATATATATATATATATATATATATATATATATATATATATATATATATATATATATATATATATATATATATATATATATATATATATATATATATATATATCTTCTTACTTTCAATATACCGGCCATATCCCACCGAGGCGGGGTGGCCCAAAAAGAAAAACGAAAGTTTCTCCTTTTACATTTAGTACTATATACACGAGAAGAGGTTACTAGCCCCTTGCTCCCGGCATTTTAGTCGCCTTTTACGACACGCATGGCTTACGGAGGAAGAATTCTGTTCCACTTCCCCATGGAGATAAGAGGAAATAAACAACAACAAGAACTAGAAAGAAAATAGAAGAATACCCAGAGAGGTGTGTATATATATGTTTGTACATGTATGTGTAGTATGACCTAAGTGCAAGTAGAAGTAGCAAGAAATACCTGAAATCTTGCATGTTTATGAGACAGACAAAAGACACCAGCAATCCTACCATCATATAAAACATTTAGAGGCTTTCGTTTTACACTCACTTTGCAGGACGGTAGTACCTCCCTGGGTGGTTGCTCTCTACCAACCTACTATATATACATATATATATATATATATATATATATATATATATATATATATATATATATATATATATATATATATATATATATACATATATATATATATATGCAAAACAACCACTCTGAAAGAATAGAGAAATTCCAAGCGCTTTCGTGACTACTCACATTATCAAGGAACTATAAGCTTTCCTAATCTTATTGCATATATATATATATATATATATATATATATATATATATATATATATATATATATATATATATATATATATATATATATATATATATATATATATCAATAACAAGACTGCACTAGCCATGGACTCGAACCCATGGTGCTTTGGCCTGCCTCATGGTGGGAGAAAAAACATGACGCCCTAATCCACTGGACCATACGATCCTTAAGAGTAGTGCATCCAGCAGAACTGGTTGTTGTACTCGCTACCCAAGGACAGACGATGGTGTGGATGACTCTAGGCTAATTTCATTCTAGTCCCTGTTTGGTATTGTAGAATCGGCAATTATTGAGCATGATAGGCAGTCATTATACAATATCAGTGATGGGCTGTTCAAATTAGATGTGTTTTTAGTTGAGGTAATAGTACACAGTTTAATATTGGGCTTTTATACGTATGCATCAAACTGTCTTAAATGTGGTGCCATACCGAGGAATTAGAGCCTTTTTTCCTGCAGTTTCTGAAGGCTGAACCAGAGTTTACCTTAGAATTATGTGGGATGAATATCGGTGGCCATCTTGTCACTGTAGATGCCTCCCCTCCCTTTAAACGAGTTTATGTTAATGTGCCCCGTATGCATGACTCACGAAATCGTAATGACACGATTGCAAACAAACCATTCCGTTTCATTATTCTTAAATCTGTAGTGGAAGGAAGGCGGGGTAGGGGTCGTCCTCGAAAAGGTTAGAGGGAGGGGTAAAGGAGGTTTTGTGGGCGAGGGGCTTGGACTTCCAGCAAGCGTGCGTGAGCGTGTTCGATAGGAGTGAATGGAAACGAATGGTATTTGGGACCTGACGAGCTGTTGGAGTGTAAGCAGGGTAATATTTAGTGAAGGGATTCAGGGAAACCGGTTATTTTATATAGCCGGACTTGAGTCCTGGAAATGGGAAGTACAATGTCTGCACTCTAAAGGAGGGGTTTGGGATATTGGCAGTTTGGAGGGATATATTGTGTATTTTTTATACGTATATACTTCTAAACTACTGTATTCTGGTCACCTCTGCAAAAACAGTGATTATGTGTGAGTGAGGTGAAAGTGTTGAATGATGATGAAAGTATTTTCTTTTGGGGATTTTCTTTCTTTTTGGATCACCCTGCCTCGGTGGGAGACTGCCGACTTGTTGAATATATATATATATATATATATATATATATATATATATATATATATATATATATATATATATATATATATATATATATATATATATATATATATATATATATATATATATATATATACACATATGCATACCTTCATATGCACACTTACCCATACACACCTCAATGCACTAATTCTTTTGCGTGTACTGAGAGGTAGAAGGGGCTGAGCTTATGAGATATGGGGATACCAGTATTGACTCACACAGTGACCGAAATGCAGTTATTATAACATCATTTGACTTAATGCTGACGCTGCTGAATCTCGCAGCTGATGACCACTTTGTGGACTACTGGGCGATATATCCAAGTCTCTCAGCTCAGGCTGACACTACTGACAGTCTCTCAGCTCAGGCTGACACTACTGACAGTCTCTCAGCTCAGGCTGACAGTACTGACAATCTCTCAGCTCAGACTGACACTATTGAAAGTCTCTCAGCTCAGGCTGACACTACTGACAGTCTCTCAACTCAGGCTGACACTATTGACAGTCTCTCAGCTCAGGCTGACACTACTGACAGTCTCTCAGCTCAGGCTGACACTACTGACAGTCTCTCAGCTCAGACTGACACTATTGAAAGTCTCTCAGCTCAGGCTGACACTACTGACAGTCTCTCAACTCAGGCTGACACTATTGACAGTCTCTCAGCTCAGGCTGACACTACTGACAGTCTTTCAGCTCAGCCTGACACTACTGACAGTCTCTCAGCTCAGGCTGACACCACCGCAGTCTCCCAGCTCAGGTTGACACCACAGCAGTCTCTCAGCTCAGGCTGACACCACTGCTCTCCCAGCTCAGGCTGACACCACTGCTCTCCCAGCTCAGGCTGACACCGCTGCTCTCCCAGCTCAGGCTGACACCACTGCTCTCCCAGCTCAGGCTGACACCACTGCTCTCCCAGCTCAGGCTGACACCACCGCAGTCTCCCAGCTCAGGCTGACACCACCGCAGTCTCCCAGGTCAGGCTGACACCACCGCAGTCTCCCAGGTCAGGGTGACGCAAAATTTCCACAGCTGGTGTGAGCACCAGCTGTGTGATGGACTATGAGAGGGAACACAGCTGGTGCTCACACCAGCTGTGTGATGGACTATGAGAGGGAACACAGCTGGTGTTCCCACCAGCTGTGTGATGGACTATGAGAGGGAACACAGCTGGTGCTCACACCAGCTGTGTGATGGACTATGAGAGGGAACACAGCTGGTGTTCCCACCAGCTGTGTGATGGACTATGAGAGGGAACACAGCTGGTGCTCACACCAGCTGTGTGATGGACTATGAGAGGGAACACAGCTGGTGCTCACACCAGCTGTGTGATGGACTATGAGAGGGAACACAGCTGGTGCTCACACCAGCTGTGTGATGGACTATGAGAGGGAACACAGCTGGTGTGAGCACCAGCTGTGTGATGGACTATGAGAGGGAACACAGCTGGTGCTCACACCAGCTGTGTGATGGACTATGAGAGGGAACACAGCTGGTGTGAGCACCAGCTGTGTGATGGACTATGAGAGGGAACACAGCTGGTGTTCCCACCAGCTGTGTGATGGACTATGAGAGGGAACACAGCTGGTGTGAGCACCAGCTGTGTGATGGACTATGAGAGGGAACACAGCTGGTGCTCACACCAGCTGTGTGATGGACTATGAGAGGGAACACAGCTGGTGCTCACACCAGCTGTGTGATGGACTATGAGAGGGAACACAGCTGGTGCTCACACCAGCTGTGTGATGGACTATGAGAGGGAACACAGCTGGTGCTCACACCAGCTGTGTGATGGACTATGAGAGGGAACACAGCTGGTGTGAGCACCAGCTGTGTGATGGACTATGAGAGGGAACACAGCTGGTGTGAGCACCAGCTGTGTGATGGACTATGAGAGGGAACACAGCTGGTGCTCACACCAGCTGTGTGATGGACTATGAGAGGGAACACAGCTGGTGTTCCTACGGTGTAACTTATCATACAGATGAATGTAGCAGTAAGCTGCTCGTGTATCCAGTTTTGTTTAAATTAAAACAACGAATGATAATTATAATTCTCGAAATTTTTTAATTCTAGAAATTTTAATGTTATATAAGAATATTACTAATAATAATAATAACAATAATAATAATAAATAAATATTTATTTCCTTGCAAAGTTTACGATGTGTGGTTTATATATTATAAAATATTAATTACAAAGGAAGTCACTAACATACCGAGGTATTTCCGACAGACTAATCCTAATTCTTACTTTTAATTGACACAGGTTATTTTAATATATCTATTTGCATACTAGGTAAGTGATGTAATTAATCAGAATATAATAATGAGGTAGTATAAAACATATAACAGTATTACAGTTATTAATTTAGTGATGGGAATGATAAGTCTTGGCTTGATACACTGTTTCTGTTAAAGCTCTTATATTGGGAAAGTTTCTTAGGCAAACTTAGGGCTGACTTAAGATTTATTAGGCAATATCTATGTTAGGAATTTTATGTTTACAGTCATCTGGGCGAGTGTAAGTGTAAATTAGAGGGAATCACAGATATCTATAGTAAATCTATTTTGTTTTGGATGTGCGCATGATACGAATAAGAGAATAGGTGGTTTTGATATAGTTGATGTGGGATGTGTTAGGGAGATAAGATGTTTTTTAACGGTAGTTTCAAAAATGGTGGTTGAGTCTGCAGTTCTATAGTTATCAGGTAGGGAGTTCCAGATTTTAGGCCCATTTATATACATTGAATTTTTGTATAGATTTAGCCGGACACGGGAATTGTCATAGAGATTTTTGTGTCTGATATTGTGCCTGTGGGTCCTGTTACAACTATCAAGAAAGTGTTTTAGTTTAGGGTTAATATTGGAATTTATGGTTCTGTAAATGTAGGTTGTACAGTAGTGAGTGTGGATGTTCTGAACAGTGAGTAATTTTAGGTCTTTGAAGAGTGAGGGGGGGGGGGTGTTGCCTGGGATTGGATTGCGTGATAAGTCTTACTGCGGCTTTTTGTTAGGTTATTATTGGCTTTAGGTGGGTTGCTGCTGTTGATCCTTAGGCGCAAATAGTATAGGTGAGGAATGGATAGATGATTGAATAGTATAGTGTGAGAAGGATTGATTGTGGTACATAGTAACGTATCTTGGAGAGGACCCCAACTGTTTTGGATACTTTTTTTGTTATTTGTTGGATATAGGTGCTGAAATTCAGGTTGCTGTCAAGGTGTAGGCCCAGGAATTTACCCTCATTATGTTTAGCAATAAGAGTGTTGTCAATCATAATGTTCAGTTGTGCAACATCTGCTCTGTTACCAAACATAATATAGAAGGTTTTGTTAGTATTAAGTATGAGTTTATTATCAGTCACCCAGGTTGATATTTTTAGTAGCTCTTGAGGCAACATTAGAGTGCTAGATGACATAAGTCATGTCGTCAGCAAAGAGAACAGGTTTCAGGGAAGATAACTGATGTATAAGAGGAAGAGATGGACCAAGGACACTTCCCTGTGGTACTCCAGTATCAACTGGTCTTGTTGATGTGGTTGTGTCCTTGATACCTGTTAGTAAGGTAGGATTTAAAATATGAAAGTGTGTGGCCTCTTATACCGTAATGGTCAAATTTGTGGAGTAGGATGCCGTGGTCTACTGTATCAAAAGCTTTCCTTAGGTCGATAAAGAGTCCAAATGCATATTCATTTTTTTCCAGTGCTGTGTAAAGCAGATCTAGCATTTTTACAATTTCGTCGTTTGTGCTTTTGTTTTTCCTGAAGCCATATTATCATATCGTCAGATATACCATTTTCAGAAGGTTCCGATAGTTCTGCCAGGAGGGGTCCTATCCTGGGTCTTCTTCATATGGTGACCCAGCAACACTTTGAGAAATAAATCCCGCCTATCGTAAGAGGATTCACTCCTGGTTTATAATGGTTCCTGTCTTTCCCGGAAGTTTGGTGACGTTGGTAGTATTGATCTGCTTTTACTACACTTGTGTTGTCCCGAGCCACCGTCTCTGAACAACAGTTCTTGTAACCTGCACACACACAGCTGGTTATACTCAGGTGGCTTACAGCGGTAATACTTATATTTACACTCGGCAACGATTCAGCTCAGAACCCGCTGGGTTACTGGAAACTACGTGTTGTTATTTCTGACCTCAAGTGGTGGTGATGATGGTGGTTTGTGTGGTCATAAGTGGTGGTAATTGTGGCGGTTGTTTGGTTAAAAGTGGAGGTGATTGTGGTGGGTTGTGTGCAGAGCCGGATTAAGATATTGTAGGCCTCTGGGCTACTGGTACTGTGAAGCCGCCAATAATATTGTAGGCCTCTGGGCTACTGGTACTGTGAAGCCGCCAGTAATATTGTAGGCCCCTGGGCTACTGGTACTGTGAAGCCGCCAGTGATATTGTAGGTCCCTAGGCTACTGGTACTGTGAAGCCGCCAGTGATATTGTAGGCCCCTGGGCTACTGGTACTGTGAAGCCGCCAGTAATATTGTAGGCTCCTGGGCTACTAGTACTGTGAAGCCGCCAGTAATATTGTAGGCCCCTGGGCTACTGGTACTGTGAAGCCGCCAGTAATATTGTAGGTCCCTGGGCTACTGGTACTGTGAAGCCGCCAGTGATATTGTAGGCCCCTGGGCTATTGGTACTGTGAAGCCGCCAGTAATATTGTAGGCCCCTGGGCTACTGGTACTGTGAAGCCGCCAATAATATTGTAGGCCTCTGGGCTACTGGTACTGTGAAGCCGCCAATAATATTGTAGGCCTCTGGGCTACTGGTACTGTGAAGCCGCCAGTAATATTGTAGGCCCCTGGGCTACTGGTACTGTGAAGCCGCCAGTAATATTGTAGGCGCCTGGGCTACTGGTACTGTGAAGCCGCCAGTAATACTGTAGGCCCCTGGGCTACTGGTACCGTGAAGCCGCCAGTGATATTGTAGGCCCCTGGGCTACTGGTACTGTGAAGCCGCCAGTAATAATGTAGGCCCCTGGGCTACTGGTACTATGAAGCCGCCAGTGATATTGTAGGCCCCTGGGCTACTGGTACTGTGAAGCCGCCAGTAATATTGTAGGCGCATGGGCAACTGGTACTGTGAAGCCGCCAGTAATATTGTAGGCCCCTGGGCTACTGCTACTGTGAAGCCGCCAGTAATATTGTAGGCCTCTGGGCTACTGGTACTGTGAAGCATCCAGTAATATTGTAGGCCCCTGGGCTACTGGTACTGTGAAGCCGCCAGTAATATTGTAGGCCCCTGGGCTACTGGTACTGTGAAGCCGCCAGTAATATTGTAGGCCCCTGGGTTACTGGTACTGTGAAGCCGCCAGTGATATTGTAGGCCCCTGGGCTACTGGTACTGTGAAGCCGCCAGTAATATTGTAGGCCCCTGGGCTACTGGCACTGTGAAGCCGCTAGTAATATTGTAGGCCTCTGGGCTACTGGTACTGTGAAGCCGCCAGTAATATTGTAGGCCCCTAGGCTACTGGTACTGTGAAGCCGCCAGTAATATTGTAGGCCCCTGGGCTACTGGAACTGTGAAGCCGCCAGTAATATTGTAGGCCACCTGGACTACTGGTACTGTGAAGCCGCCAGTGATATTGTAGGCCCCTGGGCTACTGGTACTGTGAAGCCGCCAGTAATATTGTAGGCCCCTGGGCTACTGGTACTGTGAAGCCGCCAGTAATATTGTAGGCCCCTGGGCTACTGGTACTGTGAAGCCGCCAGTGATATTGTAAGCCCCTGGGCTACTGGTACTGTGAAGCCGCCAGTAATATTGTAGGCCCCTGGGCTACTGATACTGAGAAGCCGCCAGTGATATTGTAGGTCCCTGGGCTACTGGTACTGTGAAGCCGCCAGTAATAATGTAGGCCCCTGGGCTACTGGTACTGTGAAGCCGCCAGTGATATTGTAGGCCCCTGGGCTACTGGTACTGTGAAGCCGCCAGTAATATTGTAGGCCTCTGGGCTACTGGTACTGTGAAGCCTCCAGTAATATTGTAGGCCCCTGGGCTACTGGTACTGTGAAGTCGCCAGTAATATTGTAGGCCCCTGGGCTACTGGTACTGTGAAGCCGCCAGTAATATTGTAGGCTCCTGGCCTACTGGTACTGTGAAGCCGCCAGTGATATTGTAGGCCCCTGGGCTACTGGGACTGTGAAGCCGCCAGTAATATTGTAGGCCCCTGGGCTACTGGTACTGTGAAGCCGCCAGTAATATTGTAGGCCCCTGGGCTACTGGTACTGTGAAGCCGCCAGTAATATTGTAGGCCTCTGAGCTACTGGTACTGTGAAGCCGCCATTAATATTGTAGGGCCCTGGGCTACTGGTACTGTGAAGCCGCCAGTAATATTGTAGGTCCCTGGGCTACTGGTACTTTGAAGCCGCCAGTAATATTGTAGGCCACCTCGGCAACTGGTACTGTGAAGCCGCCAGTGATATTGTAGGCCCCTGGGCTACTGGTACTGTGAAGCCGCCAGTAATAATGTAGGCCCCTGGGCTACTGGTACTGTGAAGCCGCCAGTGATATTGTAGGCCTCTGAGCTACTGGTACTGTGAAGCCGCCATTAATATTGTAGGCCCCTGGGCTACTGGTACTGTGAAGCCGCCAGTAATATTGTAGGTCCCTGGGCTACTGGTACTGTGAAGCCGCCAGTAATATTGTAGGCCACCTGAGCAACTGTTACTGTGAAGCCGCCAGTGATATTGTAGGCCCCTGGGCTACTGGTACTGTGAAGCCGCCAGTAATATTGTAGGCCCCTGGGCAACTGGTACTGTGAAGCCGCCAGTAATATTGTAGGCCCCTGGGCTACTGGTACTGTGAAGCCGCAAGTGATATTGTAGGCCCCTGGGCTACTGGTACTGTGAAGCCGCCAGTAATATTGTAGGCCCCTGGGCTAATGGTACTGTGAAGCCGCCAGTGACATTGTGGGCCCCTGGGCTACTGGTACTGTGAAGCCGCCAGTAATATTGTAGGCCCCTGGGCTACTGGTACTGTGAAGCCGCCAGTGATATTGTACGCCCCTGGGCTACTGGTATTGTAAAGCCGCCAGTGATATTGTAGTCCCCTGGGCTACTGGTACTGTGAAGCCACCAGTAATATTGTAGGCCCCTGGGCTACTGGTACTGTGAAGCCACCAGTAATATTGTAGGCCCCTGGGCTACTGGTACTGTGAAGCCACCAGTAATATTGTAGGCCCCTGGGCTACTGGTACTGTGAAGCCACCAGTAATATTGTAGGCCCCTGGGCTAATGGTACTGTGAAGCCACTAGTAATATTGTAGGCCCCTGGGCTACTGGTACTGTGAAGCCGCAAGTGATATTGTAGGCCCCTGGGCTACTGGTACTGTGAAGCCGCCAGTGATATTGTAGGCCCCTAGGCTACTGGTACTGTGAAGCAACCAGTAATATTGTAGGCCCCTAGGCTACTGGTACTGTGAAGCCGCCAGTAATATTGTAGGCCCCTGGGCTACTGGTACTGTGAAGCCGCCAGTAATATTGTAGGTCCCTGGGCTACTGGTACTGTGAAGCCGCCAGTAATATTGTAGGCCCCTGGGCTACTGGTACTGTGAAGCCGCCAGTAATATTTTAGGTCCCTGGGCTACTGGTACTGTGAAGCCGCCAGTAATATTGTAGGTCCCTGGGCTACTGGTACTGTGAAGCCGCCAGTAATATTGTAGGTCCCTGGGCTACTGGTACTGTGAAGCCGCCAGTAATATTGTAGGTCCCTGGGCTACTGGTACTGTGAAGCCGCCAGTAATATTGTAGGTCCTTGGGCTACTGGTACTGTGAAGCCGCCAGTAATATTGTAGGTCCCTGGGCTACTGGTACTGTGAAGCCGCCAGTAATATTGTAGGTCCCTGGGCTACTGGTACTGTGAAGCCGCCAGTAATATTCTAGGTCCCTGGGCTACTGGTACTGTGAAGCCGCCAGTAATATTGTAGGTCCCTGGGCTACTGGTACTGTGAAGCCGCCAGTAATATTGTAGGTCCTTGGGCTACTGGTACTGTGAAGCCGCCAGTAATATTGTAGGTCCCTGGGCTACTGGTACTGTGAAGCCGCCAGTAATATTGTAGGTCCCTGGGCTACTGGTACTGTGAAGCCGCCAGTAATATTCTAGGTCCCTGGGCTACTGGTACTGTGAAGCCGCCAGTAATATTGTAGGTCCCTGGGCTACTGGTACTGTGAAGCCGCCAGTAATATTGTAGGTCCTTGGGCTACTGGTACTGTGAAGCCGCCAGTAATATTGTAGGTCCCTGGGCTACTGGTACTGTGAAGCCGCCAGTAATATTGTAGGTCCCTGGGCTACTGGTACTGTGAAGCCGCCAGTAATATTGTAGGTCCCTGGGCTACTGGTACTGTGAAGCCGCCAGTAATATTGTAGGTCCCTGGGCTACTGGTACTGTGAAGCCGCCAGTAATATTCTAGGTCCCTGGGCTACTGGTACTGTGAAGCCGCCAGTAATATTGTAGGTCCCTGGGCTACTGGTACTGTGAAGCCGCCAGTAATATTGTAGGTCCTTGGGCTACTGGTACTGTGAAGCCGCCAGTAATATTGTAGGTCCCTGGGCTACTGGTACTGTGAAGCCGCCAGTAATATTGTCAAAAAGAAAAACAATTAAAGAAATATTAAATATATTTTTACTGCTAACCACAATTAAAATTAAACATTTGCTTTGTGCATTTTCTTGGAAACCAATTTCTCCAAAACTTCAGTAATTATAGACTTACAGCAGTAACTGTTAACATTTTTCACTTAATCTCTGGAGGCCCTCCAGCTGGCGGAGGCCCCTGGGCTGCAGCCCCTAAAGCCCATGCCTTAATCCGGCCCTGGTTGTGTGGTCACAAGTGGTGGTGATGTGATGAGTTGTGTGGTCACAAGTGGTGGTGATTGTGGCTGGTTGTGTGGTCACAAGTGGTGGTGATTGTGGTGGGTTGTGTGGTCACAAGTGGTGGTGATTGTGGTGGGTTGTGTGGTCACAAGTGGTGGTGATTGTGTCACAAGTGGTGGTGATTGTGGTGGGTTGTGTGGTCACAAGTGGTGGTGATTGTGGTGGGTTGTGTGGTCACAAGTGGTGGTGATTGTGGTGGGTTGTGTGGTCACAAGTGGTGGTGATTGTGGTGGGTTGTGTGGTCACAAGTGGTGGTGATTGTGGTGGGTTGTGTGGTCACAAGTGGTGGTGACTGTGGTGGGTTGTGTGGTCACAAGTGGTGGTGATTGTGTCACAAGTGGTGGTGATTGTGGTGGGTTGTGTGGTCACAAGTGGTGGTGATTGTGGTGGGTTGTGTGGTCACAAGTGGTGGTGATTGTGGTGGGTTGTGTGGTCACAAGTGGTGGTGATTGTGGTGGGTTGTGTGGTCACAAGTGGTGGTGATTGTGGTGGGTTGTGTGGTCACAAGTGGTGGTGATTGTGGTGGGTTGTGTGGTCACAAGTGGTGGTGATTGTAGAGGGTTGTGTCAGTATTTTCCTGCATCATATCGAATACATAAATAATCGTGGACGCCTAACTCTTGAATGAGAAGATACTTATAATCTATATCTGGAAATTACTGAAACCGTTGGTTTGAAATCTTTACTTGGAAATCACTCATCATGTATCTTTCTCGCCTACATTCCAGGGAATACAAATCAAGGGACTTCAACCGTTCCCAGCAATTTAGGTGTTTTATCGTACTTATTTGTGACGTGAAAGTTCTTTGTACACTCTCCAGGTCAGCAATTTCGCCTGCCTTGAAGGGGGCAGTTAGTGTACAGCAGTTAATAATAATAATAATAACAACAACAACAATAATAATAATAATAATAATAATAATAATAATAATAATAATAATAATAATATAATAATAACATCTTTATTTCTACAAGTACATGTACATGGTATACAGGCCTAGCTGACATCAGTGACATACTACTCTAAAGAAAGCTGCATGTTATGCAGAACATTTCGAGCAAATTAGGCCAGTTTTTTCTTGGGATGCGACCCACACCAGTCAACGAACACCCAGGTACCTATTTTTTACTGATGGGTGAACATAGACAACTGGTACAAGGAAACACTCCTAATGTTACAAACCTCGCCGGGAATCGAACTCAAACCCTCACCGTGTGAAGCAAGAGCTTTTGCCACCAGGCCATGGGTCACCTTAACTTATGTGGGACTGACCAGCAAACCTCTAGATGTCAGAATATCACAACACCTATATTTGATGTGAACTGCGCAGGAGTCAAATGTGATTTTCAGCCACTTTAGGGTCTGCAATAACTCTCCAAATTGTTGAGAATCCAGAGCCTTGGTTCCTTGCTCCTCTTCACTTGAATGAAATATAGAATCAGCAATAATAAAACATAATAAATGTTCATTATATAATAATACTAGAAGCTTATTCAAACTTGATATCTTTATAACGGAAGACATTGTACACAATCTGAAGCTGGATGCCGACATGAACTCGTTGGATTGTGGTAAATGCAGCTTAACATGGACGAAATGAGTATCATTTACTACTCCCAGTCAAACTTATGTATAAACCAGTGTTTACCTGAGGGTGAATTGAACCAGCCTATGGAAATAGGAGGGTTTTTCCCTTTTTGCATGCGATGGAATTTCCCCAACTGATAGATCCCCGATAACTTTGAGATTAGAATATTAAATAAAGTATTTTATAATAATACGATATGAAGTCTGATGGTATGATAGTGTGATACTTGTTGTCACTAATGTTGTAGTCACTAAGTCATTACTGAATATTTAATTTCGATGAACTTCTATATGCCTCTACTGCTACTGTTTTTAACATGTTGTCTTCATCTTTCTGGCATATTCTGTTTATTCAGTGCCACTGAATAAACGGAATAGGCGGGGATTCGAACGGTTGTCCGGGAATTTACCATGCCCAGAGTTGTACCACAGAGCCATGAAGCTTTCATTATGAATATTCTAGAGAGAACATTTGATATGAATAATTGTTCGTGCATTTTAACCTCTAACTGAGGTCTCCTTCGATTTTTTTTTTTTTTTTTGTGGGGAAACCTGTTTTTGTGAGGCTGGAGATGCATCACTATAGCGCTCAGATGGATTATTATTATTATTATAATCAAGGGGGAAGTGCTAAACCCGGAGGATTATACAGCGCCTGGGGGGATGTGGAAGGCATTCAGGCTTAATTCGGGGAACTGGAGCACAGATCCAATTCCCTAAATCAAGAGCCCCTCACCAACATCAAGGAACCTTCCCTGAGGGGCGCGCTCAGATGGAACCAGGAAAAAAAAGAATTTTAAGAACTTTCAGTTGGTCTGCCAGTTCTGGTTCAAGTTTGGCTCCACATCACTGCCTGTCCCGTAAATAATTCTTAGTCATAACTGCATTAAATATTTACAAGAATCCAGTCCGAAAATATGTTCCACAGTCACATTTGATTTATTAATGTTCAGCTTCTAAGTCTTGGAATGTGTCTTGGCTGCTTGTTTTACTAACAGCCAATTTCACACGCATCCTTTGGACCTTGGTGTGTTGGTGCGGTGTTCATCTGTAAGTGTAGAGTTGGCGGGTGTATAAATACAGAGCTGAAGTCTGTATAGGGTATTAACGTGATTTTTTTTTTACACAGGACAGTTTTACAGGTTAAGAAGTGTTATTGTACCTCAGCTGAATTCAAAGCCCAGCCCTGAGGTTTACTACCCGCCATCCTATTCCACATACACCAGTCAACTAACACCCAGGTACCAACTTAATGCTAGGTGAACAGGGACAGCAGGTGTAAGGAAACATCACCAACGTTTCCACCCATGCTGGTGATCGAACCACAGACAATCAGTGTGAGAACTGAGTGCGTTACCAACCGAGCCAAGGGATATCTCTCTGGTGCTGTTAACTATTCTTTTATTGTCGCTACTTATAGGATTAACAGTTTCTCCTGCCTACTGCTTATCTTTTATCCATTTTCAGGGTCTATGGTTAACTTTCGTTTTGTTAGTTTTAGTTTAATATGTTTATTATGCACCCCATACCCATCCTGTGGGCGATAGTCACCCCATACCCGTCCTGTGGGCGGTAGACAAAAGATTACAGAGTTAGATAATGGGTCCAGGGACTGGACCCCAAAGTTTTGATAGCTAAGCAAGTTACAAAGGTAATGAACTAGATCTGGTCACAATCATGACCAAATGACAAAGGTGATGAATCATCTACATGTACATACTTGGTTACAATCATGAACAAATTACAGAGAATTGAGCAATTCACACGTCTACACCAAATCAAAACTGTAATGAGTTATTAGTGCAAATATTAATTGGGTCACACACACACACACGAGCGCACGCGCAACCACACACACACCGACACACACACACACTGACACACACACACACACGCACACACTCACACACACACACACACACACACACACACACACACACACACTGACACACACACACACGCATACACCTGGTCCAGCAAATGGCTTCTCGAATTTAATCCTGCCAAATGCAAAGTCATGAAGATAGGGGAAGGGCACAGAAGACCACAGACAGAGTATAGGCTAGGTGGCCAAAGACTGCAAACCTCACTCAAGGAGAAAGATCTTGGGGTGAGTATAACACCGAGCATGTCTCCGGAAGCACACATCAATCAGATAACTGCTGCAGCATATGGGCGCCTGGCAAACCTGAGAACAGCATTCCGATACCTTAGTAAGGAATCGTTCAAGACACTGTACACCGTGTATGTCAGGCCCATACTGGAGTATGCAGCACCTGTTTGGAACCCGCACTTGATAAAGCACGTCAAGAAACTAGAGAAAGTACAAAGGTTTGCCACAAGGTTAGTTCCAGAGCTAAGGGGAATGTCCTATGAAGAAAGATTAAGGGAAAATGGCCTGACGACACTGGAGGACAGGAGGGTCAGGGGAGACATGATAACGTCATATAAAATACTGCGTGGAATAGACAAGGTGGACAAAGACAGGATGTTCCAGGGAGGGGACACAGAAACAAGAGGCCACAATTGGAAGTTGAAGACACAAATGAGTCAGAGAGATATTAGGAAGTATTTCTTCAGTCATAGAGTTGTAAGGCAGTGGAATAGCCTAGAAAATGACGTAGTGGAGGCAGGAACCATACACAGTTTTAAGACGAGGTTTGATAAAGCTCATGGACCGGGGAGAGAGAGGGCCTAGTAGCAACCGGTGAAGAGGCGGGGCCAGGAGCTAGGACTCGACCCCTGCAACCACAAATAGGTGAGTACAAATAGGTGAGTACACACACACACACACACACACACACACACACACACACACTGACACACACACACACAAATAGACACACACTCATACACATACACACACACACACACACACACACACACACACACACACACACACACGCACACACAAACACTCATACACACACACACATGCACACGCACACACACGCACACACGCACACACACACACACACACACACACACATACACACACACACACACACACACACACACACACACACACACACACACACACACACACACACACACACACACACACACACACACACACACTCGCAAATACAACAGGCCTAGTGTCTAATCGACATGTGTCTAGGACAAAATGGTAACTAACACACACACGCACACACACACACACACACACACATACACACACACGCACACACACACACACACACACACACACACACACACACAGACACACACACACACACGCACACACACACACACAGACACACACACACACGCACACACACACACACGAGTCAAAGGTATGTTAGGAAGTATTTCTTCAGTCATAGAGTTGGCAGGAAGTGGAATAGCCTAGAAAGTGAAGTAGTGGAGGCAGGAACCATACATAGCTTTAAGACGAGGTTTGATAAAGCTCAGGAAGCAGGGAGAGAGAGGACCTAGTAGCGATCAGTGATGAGGTGGGGCCAGGAGCTGTGACTCAATCCCTGCAACCACAAACAGGTGAGTACAAATAGGTGAGTACACACACACACACATGCACACACACACACACACACACACACACACACACACACACACACACACACACACACACACACACACACACACACACACACACGCATTATCAGGAGAAGAGTGGTGGAACACCTAGAAAGGAATGATCTCATCAACAGCAGCCAACATGGTTTCAGGGACGGGAAATCCTGTGTCACAAACCTACTGGAGTTCTATGACATGGTGACAGCAGTAAGACAAGAGAGAGAGGGGTGGGTGGATTGCATTTTCTTGGACTGCAAGAAGACGTTTGACACAGTTCCACACAAGAGATTGGTGCAAAAACTGGAGGACCAAGCAGGGATAACAGGGAAGGCACTTCAATGGATCAGGGAATACTTGTCAGGAAGACAGCAGCGAGTCATGGTACGTGCGAGGTGTCAGAGTGGGCACCTGTGACCAGCGGGGTCCCGCAGGGGTCAGTCCTAGGACCAGTGCTGTTTCTGGTATTTGTGAACGACATGACGGAAGGAATAGACTCTGAGGTGTCCCTGTTTGCAGATGACGTGAAGTTGATGAGAAGAATTCACTCGATCGAAGACCAGGCAGAACTACAAAGGGATCTGGACAGGCTGCAGACCTGGTCCAGCAATTGGCTCCTGGAGTTCAATCCCACCAAGTGCAAAGTCATGAAGATTGGGGAAGGGCAAAGAAGGCCGCAGACGGAGTACAGTCTAGGGGGTCAGAGACTACAAACCTCACTCAAGGAAAAAGATCTTGGGGTGAGTATAACACCAGGCACATCTCCTGAAGCGCACATCAACCAAATAACTGCTGCAGCATATGGGCGCCTAGCAAACCTCAGAACAGCATTCCGACATCTTAATAAGGAATCATTCAGGACCCTGTACACCGTGTATGTTAGGCCCATATTGGAGTATGCGGCACCAGTTTGGAACCCACACCTAGCCAAGCACGTGAAGAAACTAGAGAAAGTGCAAAGGTTTGCAACAAGACTAGTGCCAGAGCTAAGAGGTATGTCCTACGAGGAGAGGTTAAGGGAAATCAACCTGACGACACTGGAGGACAGGAGAGATAGGGGGGGACATGATAACGACATACAAAATACTGAGAGGAATTGACAAGGTGGACAAAGACAGGATGTTCCAGAGATTGGACACAGTAACAAGGGGACACAGTTGGAAGCTGAAGACACAGATGAATCACAGGGATGTTAGGAAGTATTTCTTCAGCCACAGAGTAGTCAGTAAGTGGAATAGTTTGGGAAGCGATGTAGTGGAGGCAGGATCCATACATAGCTTTAAGCAGAGGTATGATAAAGCTCACGGCTCAGGGAGAGTGACCTAGTAGCGATCAGTGAAGAGGCGGGGCCAGGAGCTCGGACTCGACCCCCGCAACCTCAACTAGGTGAGTACAACTAGGTGAGTACACACACACACACACACACACACACACACGAAAGAGTCAAAGAAGCATCACCGGATATCATAGCTCTCACAGAAACCAAGCTTACAGGTTTGATAACAGATGCCATCTTTCCAACGGGATACCAGATCCTGAGGAAAAACAGAGGGAACAGGGGGTTGGAGGAGTGGCAATACTGATCAAAAACCGATGGAATTTTGATGAGCTGGAGAGAGGAGACAGCGGAGAAGAAAGTGATTACATAACGGGAACGCTTCACTCTGGAGGTCCCAAGGTGGTAATAGCAGTGATGTATAACCCAGCACAGAACAGCAGGAGGCCAAGGCAAGAGTACGACGAGAGCAATAGAGCGATGGTCGACACACTTGCTGCAGTGGCCAGAAGAGCTCATGCATGCAGGACAAAGCTCCTGATCATGGGTGACTTTAACCACAAGGAGATCGATTGGGAGAACTTGGAGCCACATGGGGGCCAAGATACATGGAGGGCTAAGATGATGGAGGTGGTACTGGAAAACTTCATGTACCAACACGTAAGGGCCACTACAAGAGAGAGAGGAGAGGATGAACCAGCAAGACCGGACTTTGTATTCACCTTCAGTAGTGCAGATACCGAGGACATCACATATGAGAGACCCCTTGGGGCCAGCGATCATGTGGTTTTAAGCTTCGAATACACAGTAGAGTTACAAGTGGAGGGAGAAGCAGGAAGACCAGGACGAATGAAGCCAAACTACAAGAAAGGGGACTACACGGGAATGAGGAACTTCCTGAACGAGGTTCAGTGGGACAGAGAACTGGCAGGGAAGCCAGTTAATGAGATGATAGAATATGTGGCAACAATATGCAAGGAGGCTGAGGAGAGGTTTGTACCCAAGGGTAACAGGAATAATGGAAAAGCCAGGACGAGCCCATGGTTCATCCAAAGGTGCAGGGAGGCAAAAACCAAGTGTGCTAGGGAATGGAAGAAATATAGAAGGCAAAGAACCCAGGAGAATAAGGAGAATAGTCGTAGAGCCAGAAACGAATATGCACAGATAAGAAGGAAGGCCCAAAGACAATATGAAAACGACATAGCAGCGAAAGCCAAATCTGACCTGAAACTGTTATACAGCCACATCAGGAGGAAAACAATAGTCAAGGACCAGGTAATCAGGCTAAGGAAGGAAGGAGGAGAGACAACAAGAAATGACCGTGAAGTATGTGAGGAACTCAACAAGAGATTCAAAGAAGTGTTCACAGAGGAGACAGAAGGGGCTCCAGAAAGACTGAGAGGTGGGGCACGCCACCAAGTGTTGGACACAGTGCACACAACCGAGGAAGAAGTGAAGAGGCTTCTGAGTGAGCTAGATACCTCAAAGGCAATGGGGCCAGATAACAAACCCCATGGGTCCTGAGAGAGGGAGCAGAGGCACTATGTGTACCCCTAACAACAATATTCAATACATCTATCGAAACAGGGAGATTGCCTGAGGCATGGAAGACAGCAAATGTAGTCCCAATCTTTAAAAAAGGAGACAGACATGAAGCACTAAACTACAGACCAGTGTCACTGACATGTATAGTATGCAAAATCATGGAGAAGGTTATCAGGAGAAGAGTGGTGGAACACCTAGAAAGGAATGATCTCATCAACAGCAGCCAACATGGTTTCAGGGATGGGAAATCGTGTGTCACAAACCTACTGGAGTTCTATGACATGGTGACAGCAGTAAGACAAGAGAGAGAGAGGTGGGTTGATTGCGTTTTCCTAGACTGCAGGAAGGCGTTTGACACAGTTCCACACAAGAGATTGGTGCAAAAACTGGAGGACCAAGCAGGGATAACAGGGAAGGCACTACAATGGATAAGGGAATACTTATCAGGAAGACAGCAGAGAGTCATGGTATGTGGCGAGGTGTCAAAGTGGGCACCTGTGACCAGCGGGGTCCCGCAGGGGTCAGTCTTAGGACCAGTGCTGTTTCTGGTATTTGTGAACGACATGACGGAAGGAATAGACTCGGAGGTGTCCCTGTTTGCAGATGACGTGAAATTGATGAGAAGAATTCACTCGATCGAAGACCTGGCAGAACTACGAAGGGATCTAGACTGGCTGCAGACATGGTCCAGCAATTGGCTCCTGGAGTTCAATCCCACCAAGTGCAAAGTCATGAAGATTGGGGAAGGGCAAAGAAGACCACAGACGGAGTACAGTCTAGGGGGCCAGAGACTACAAACCTCACTCAAGGAAAAAGATCTTGGGGTGAGCATAACACCAGGCATATCTCCTGAAGCGCACATCAACCAAATAACGGCTGCAGCATATGGGCGTCTTGCAAACCTCAGAACAGCATTCCGACATCTTAATAAGGAATCGTTCAGAACCCTGTACACAGTGTACGTTAGGCCCATATTGGAGTAATGCGGCACCAGTTTGGAACCCACACCTAGCCAAGCACGTAAAGAAACTAGAGAAAGTGCAAAGGTTTGCAACAAGACTAGTCCCAGAGCTATAAGGTATGTCCTATGAGGAGAAGTTAAGGGAAATCAGCCTGACGACACTGGAGGACAGGAGAGATGGGGGACATGATAACGACATACAAAATACTGAGATGAATTGACAAGGTGGACAAAGACAGGATGTTCCAGAGATGGGACACAGCAACAAGGGGACACAGGTGGAAGTTGAAGACACATATGAATCACAGGGATGTTAGGAAGTATTTCTTCAGCCACAGAGTAGTCAGCAAGTGGAATAGTTTGGGAAGCGATGTAGTGGAGGCAGGATCCATACATAGCTTTAAGCAGAGGTATGATAAAGCTCACGGTTCAGGGAGAGTGACCTAGTAGCAATCAGCGAAGAGGCGTGGCCAGGAGCTCGGACTTGACCCCTGCCACCTTAACTAGGTGAGTACAATTAGGTGAGTACACACACACACACACACACACACACACACACACACACAGGCAATGGGGCCGGATAACATCTCTCCATGGGTCCTGAGAGAGGGAGCAGAGATGCTATGTGTACCCCTAACAACAATATTCAATACATCTATCGAAACAGGGAGACAGGGAGACAGCAAATGTAGTCCCAATCTTTAAAAAAGGAGACAGACATGAAGCACTAAACTACAGACCAGTGTCACTGACATGTATAGTATGCAAAGTCATGGAGAAGGTTATCAGGAGAAGAATGGTGGAACACCGGATGCAACATCCCAGCAATTCCAGGAACAGCTGTTAAAAATTGACCACTGTCTGGAAAATCTTCCAGCTCCTGCACCCAACATCTTGCTCCTGGGGGATTTCAACTTAAGGCACCTAAAATGGAGGAATATAGCAAATAATATTGTTGCAGTAATAACACCAGGAGGCAGCTATGATGAAAACTCACACTCACACGAGCTTTTAAATCTCTGCACAAAATTCAATTTAAACCGGCAAATAATAGAGCCTACTAGACTGGAGAATACACTAGACCTCATCTTCACTAACAATGATGATCTGATAAGAAATGTCACCATATCAAAAATAATATACTCAGATCACAACATAATTGAGGTTCAGACATGTATGCGTGGAGCCCCAGACCGACATAATGAGACTAGTCACGAGGGAGCATTCACCAAATTCAACTTCAATAACAAAAACATAAAGTGGGACCAAGTAAACCAAGTCCTAACAGATATAAGCTGGGAAGATATACTAAGCAACACAGACCCCAAATTATGCCTAGAACAGATTAACTCGGTGGCACTCGATGTATGCACAAGGCTTATTCCTCTAAGAAAAAGGAGGAGTAGATGTAAAATAGAAAGAGACAGGCGCTCCCTTTTCAGGCGGCGGAAAAAATAACAGAGCGGCTGAAAGAGGTCAATATATCTGAAATGCGTAGGGAGACACTTGTCAGAGAAATAGCAAGCATCGAACTTAAGCTAAAAGAATCCTTTAGGAGTCAGGAATCGCGGGAAGAACTAAAAGCCATAAATGAAATCGAAAGAAACCCAAAGTATTTCTTCTCCTATGCCAAATCAAAATCGAGAACAACGTCCAGTATTGGGCCCCTACTTAAACAAGATGGGTCCTACACAGATGACAGCAAGGAAATGAGTGAGCTACTCAAGTCCCAATATGACTCAGTTTTTAGCAAGCCGCTAACCAGACTGAGAGTCGAAGATCAAAATGAATTTTTTATGAGAGAGCCACAAAATTTGATTAACACAAGCCTATCCGATGTTATCCTGACGCCAAATGACTTCAAACAGGCGATAAATGACATGCCCATGCACTCTGCCCCAGGGCCAGACTCATGGAACTCTGTGTTCATCAAGAACTGCAAGAAGCCCCTATCACGAGCCTTTTCCATCCTATGGAGAGGGAGCATGGACACGGGGGTCGTCCCACAGTTACTAAAAACAACAGACATAGCCCCACTCCACAAAGGGGGCAGTAAAGCAACAGCAAAGAACTACAGACCAATAGCACTAACATCCCATATCATAAAAATCTTTGAAAGGGTCCTAAGAAGCAAGATCACCACCCATCTAGAAACCCATCAGTTTCACAACCCAGGGCAACATGGGTTTAGAACAGGTCGCTCCTGTCTGTCTCAACTATTGGATCACTACGACAAGGTCCTAAATGCACTAGAAGACAAAAAGAATGCAGATGTAATATATACAGACTTTGCAAAAGCCTTCGACAAGTGTGACCATGGCGTAATAGCGCACAAAATACGTGCTAAAGGAATAACAGGAAAAGTCGGTCGATGGATCTATAATTTCCTCACTAACAGAACACAGAGAGTAGTAGTCAACAGAGTAAAGTCCGAGGCAGCTACGGTGAAAAGCTCTGTTCCACAAGGCACAGTACTCGCTCTCATCTTGTTCCTCATCCTCATATCCAACATAGACAAGGATGTCAGCCACAGCACCGTGTCTTCCTTTGCAGATGACACCCGAATCTGCATGACAGTGTCTTCCATTGCAGACACTGCAAGGCTCCAGGTGGACATCAACCAAATCTTTCAGTGGGCTGCAGAAAACAATATGAAGTTCAACGATGAGAAATTTCAATTACTCAGATATGGTAAACATGAGGAAATTAAATCTTCATCAGAGTACAAAACAAATTCTGGCCACAAAATAGAGCGAAACACCAACGTCAAAGACCTGGGAGTGATTATGTCGGAGGATCTCACCTTCAAGGACCATAACATTGTATCAATCGCATCTGCTAGAAAAATGACAGGATGGATAATGAGAACCTTCAAAACTAGGGATGCCAAGCCCATGATGACACTCTTCAGGTCACTTGTTCTATCTAGGCTGGAATATTGCTGCACACTAACAGCACCTTTCAAGGTAGGTGAAATTGCTGACCTAGAAAATGTACAGAGAACTTTCACTGCACGCATAACGGAGATAAAACACCTCAAATACTGGGAGCGCTTGAGGTTCCTAAACCTGTATTCCCTGGAACGCAGGAGGGAGAGATACATGATTATATACACCTGGAAAATCCTAGAGGGACTAGTACCGAACTTGCACACGAAAATCACTCACTACGAAAGCAAAAGACTTGGCAGACGATGCACCATCCCCCCAATGAAAAGCAGGGGTGTCACTAGCACGTTAAGAGACCATACAATAAGTGTCAGGGGCCCAAGACTGTTCAACTGCCTCCCAGCACACATAAAGGGGGTTACCAACAGACCCATGGCAGTCTTCAAGCTGGCACTGGACAGGCACCTAAAGTCAGTTCCTGATCAGCCGGGCTGTGGCTCGTACGTTGGTTTGCGTGCAGCCAGCAGCAACAGCCTGGTTGATCAGGCTCTGATCCACCAGGAGGCCTGGTCACAGACCGGGCCGCGGGGGCGTTGACCCCCGGAACTCTCTCCAGGTAAACTCTCCAGGTAAACACCTAGAAAGGGATGAACTCATCAACATCAGCCAATATGGTTTCAGGGACGGGAAATCCTGTGTCACAAACCTACTGGAGTTCTATGACATGGTGACAGCAGTAAGACAAGAGAGAGAGGGGTGGGTGGATTGCATTTCCTTGGACTACAAGAAGGCGTTTGACACAGTTCCACACAAGAGATTAGTGCAAAAACTGGAGGACCAAGCAGGGATAACAGGGAAGGCACTACAATGGATCAAGGAATACTTGTCAGGAAGACAGCAGCGAGTCATGGTACGTGGCGAGGTGTCAGAGTGGGCACCTGTGACCAGCGGGGTCCCACAGGGGTCAGTCCGAGGACCAGTGCTGTTTCTGGTATTTGTGAACGACATGACGGAAGGAATAGACTCCGAAGTGTCCCTGTTTGCTGATGACGTGAAATTGATGAAAAGAATTCATTCGGTCGAAGACCAGGCAGAACTGCAAAGGGATCTGGACAGGCTGCAGACCTGGTCCAGCAATTGACTCCTGGAGTTCAACCCCACCAAGTGCAAAGTCATGAAGATTGGGGAAGGGCAAAGAAGATCACAGATGGAGTACAGTCTAGGGGGCCAGAGACTACAAACCTCGCTTAAGGAAAAAGATCTTGGGGTGAGTATAACACCAGGCACATCTGAAGCGCACATCAACCAAATAACTGCTGCAGCATATGGGCGCCTAGCAAACCTCAGAACAGCATTCCAACGTCTTAATAAGGAATCGTTCAGGACCCTGTACACCGTCTACTTTAGGCCCATATTGGAGTATGTGGCACCAGTTTGGAACCCACACCTAGCTAAGCACGTAAAGAAACTAGAGAAAGTGCCAAGGTTTGCAACAAGACTAGTCCCAGAGCTATAAGGTATGTCCTATGAGGAGAAGTTAAGGGAAATCAACCTGACGATACTGGAGGACAGGAGAGATAGGGGGGACATGATAACAACATACAAAATACTGAGAAGAATTAACAAGGTGGACAAAGACAGGATGTTCCAGAGATGGGACACAGCAACAAGGGGACACGGTTGGAAGTTAAAGACACAGATGAATCACAGGGATGTTAGGAAATATTTCTTCAGCCACAGAGTAGTCAGGAAGTGGAATAGTTTGGGAAGTGATGTAGTGGAGGCAGAATCCATACATAGCTTTAAGCAGAGGTATGATAAAGCTCACGGTTCAGGGAGAGTGACCCAATAGCAACCAGTGAAGAGGCGTGGCCAGGAGCTTGGACTCGACCCTTGCAACCTCAACTAGGTGAGTACAACTAGGTGAGTACAGTACCAGAGTGTGTACCTCGATCGAGACAGAACACAAGAGGAAAGGTTGATAATGAAAGAGAGAGTACAAAAACGAAAGGAGAAACGAGAGGAAATGACAAAGATGAGCAGAACCCAGATGCAGGTGGAAGGGCAAACACACCCTCCAGAAACACCTGCAGAAGAACTCTAACAGTGACAGCCCCAAGGCAACTGAGCAATCTAAACCGACACTCACACACTGATCCCTCTGCCCCTACCCCCAACACCATAAACCCCACCCATACATAAACCCCCTATGGGAACTCTGCCCCCACCCCCATTGCAATCCCCATAGGCCCCTGCCAGGGCTCCCGATTCCTCAACCCCAGTCTTCTCCCAGGATCACAGTATTAGAAAAGAAGTTGAAGGTTTGGTACATGAATGAGGATGGAATAACGAATAAGTATGAGGAGTGGCATGAAAGAATCAATGAGAAGTCCCCAGACATCATAGCAATCACAGAAACGAAACTCACTGAAACAATAACAGACGCAATCTTCCCACCAGGATATCAGATCCTGAGGAAAGATAGAAGGAGCAGAGGGGAAGGAGGGGTGTCACTGCTCATAAAAGACAGATGGAGATTTGAGGAAATGGAAGGCATGAACGAGATTGGAGGAAGGGACTACATAGTAGGTACACTTCAGTCTGGGGAACATAAGGTAGTCATTGCAGTGATGTATAATCCACCACAGAACTGCAGGACGCCAAGAGAGGAATACAAAGACAGCAACAGAGCAATGGTGGGCACACTGGCCGAGGTGGCAAGAAGGGCTCAATTGAGCAAGCAAAGTTACTGGTTATCGGATATTGCATCCACAGGGAGATCGACTGGGAAAACCTGGAGCCACACGGGGGTCCCGAAACATGGAGAGCCAAGATGAGGATGAAGGGCCAAGGGGAGGATGAACCAGCAAGACTGGACCTTGTGTTCACCCTGAGCAGTTCAGACATTGAGGACATCACATATGAGAGGCCCCTTAGAGCTAGTGATCACATGGTTCTGTGTTTTGAATACATAGTAGAATTACAAGTAGAGATGGTAACAGGAGTTAGATTGGAAAAGCCAAACTATACAAAGGGGGACTACAAAGATATGAGGAACTTCCTGCAGGAGGTTCAGTGGGACAGAGAATTGGCAGGAAAGTCAGTAAATGAAATGATGGAATACATAACAGGAAAATGTAGGGAGGCAGAGGAAAGGTTTGTTCCCAAGGGCAATAGAAATAACGGGGAGACCAAAGCGAGTCCTTGGTTTGCCCGAAGGTGTAGGGAGTCAAAAACTCAGTGCAACAGAAAATGGAAAAGATACAAGAGGCAAAGGACCCAGGAAAATAGAGAGACTAGTCTAAGAGCCAGAAACGAGTATGCATAGATAAGGGGGGAGGCCCAGCGACAGTACGAAAACAATAGCATCGAAAGCCAAGTCTGACCCAAAGCTGCTGTATAGCCACATTAGGAGGAAGACAACAGTCTAAGACCAGGTGATCAGGCTGAGGAAAGAAGGTGGGGAACTCACCAGAAGCGATCAAGAGGTGTGTGAGGAGCTCAACAATAGATTTAAGGAAGTATTTACAGTGGAGACAGAAAGAACAGAGGGAGATGCCAACAAGGAATATACCAACAAGTGTTAGATGAATTACACACAACTGAGGAGGAGGTGAAGAAGCTGCTAAGGGACCTTGATACCTCAAAGGGAATGGGACCAGAAAACATCTCCCTGTGGATAATTAGAGAGGGAGCAGAAATGCTGTGTGCCACTAACCACAATCTTCAATACATCTCTTGAAACTGGACAACTACCTGAGGTATGGAAGACGGCAAATGTAGTACCCATATTTAGAAAAGGAGACAGAAAAGAGGCACTAAACTGTAGCAGTGTCACTGACGTGCATAGTATGCAAAGTAATGGAGAAAATTATCAGGAGGAGAGTGGTGGAGCATCTGGAATGGAACAAGAGTATAAACGCCAACCAGCACGGTTTTATGGAAGGGAAATCCTGTGTCACAAACCTACTGGAGTTTTATGATAAAGTAACAGAACTAAGACACACGAGAGAGAGGGGTGTGTTGATTGCATCTTCTTGGACTGCAAGAAGGCCTTCGACAAAGTTCCTCACAGGAGATTGGTGCAGAAGTTAGAGGATCAGGCGCATATAACAGGAAGGGTGCTGCAATGGATCAGAGAATACCTGACAGGGAGGCACCAACGAGTCATGGTACGTGATGGGGTATCACAGTGGGCACCTGTGACGAGCGGGGTCCCACAAGGGTCTGTTCTAGGACCAGTGCTATTTCTGGTATATGTGAATGACATGATGGAAGGGTTAGACTCAGAAGTGTCCCTGTTTGCAGATGATGTGAAGTTAATGAGGAGAATTAAATCAGATGAGGATCAGGTAGGACTCCAAAGAGACCTGGACAGGTTGGACACCTGGTCCAGCAACTGGCTTCTCGAATTTAACCCCGCCAAATTTCAAAGTCATGAAGATCGGGGAAGAGCAAAGAAGACCGCAGATGGAGTATAGGCTAGGTGGCCAAAGACTGCAAACCTCGCTCAAGGAGAAAGATCTTGGGGCGAGAATAACTCCGAGCACGTCTCTTTGCTAGCTGTAAATAATGCATTACCATGTGTGTGTGTGTGTGTGTGTGTGTGTGTGTGTGTGTGTGTGTGTGTGTGTGTGTGTGTGTGTGTGTGTGTGTGTGTGTGTGTGTGTGTGTGTGTGTGTGGGTGTGGGTGTGGGTGTGTGTGTGTGGGTGTGGGTGTGTGGGTTTGGGTGTGGGTGTGGGTGTGTGTGTGGGTGTGGGTGTGCGTGTGTGTGTGTGGGTGTGCGTGCTTGTGTGTATGCACATATTTGTACGCTCGTGTGCTTAAATGTCTGTGCGTGCGCCCTCGTGTGTGTATGTGTGCGTGCGTGCGCTAGTGTGGGTGTGTGACCCACTTAATATTTGTATTTATAACTCATTACAATTGTGACCAGGTGTGGACGTATCAGTGGTTCATTCTTTGTAATTTGTTCATGACTGTAACCATGTATAGGAGTGAGGCTGATTCATTACCTCTGTAACTTGCCATGATTGTGACCTGATCTACCTGGAGTTCATTACCTTTGTAACTAGTTCAGCTATCATAACTTTGGGGTCCAGGTATGTACCTTTGTAATCTTTTGACTACCGCCCACAGGATGGGTATAGGGTGCATAATAAAGATATTAAAATGTAACTGTCTCTGGAAGCACACATCAACCAGATAACTGCTGCAGCATATGGGCGCCTGGCAAACCTGAGAATAGCGTTCTGATATCTTAGTAAGGAATCGATCAAGACACTGTACACCATGTACGTCAGGCCCATACTGGAGTATGCAGTACCTGTTTGGAACCCACACTTGCTCAAGCTCGTCAAGAAATTATAGAAAGTGCAAAGGTTTGCGACAAGGTTAGTTCCAGAGCTAAGGGTAATGTCCTACGAAGAAAGGTTGAGGGAAATCGGCCTGACGACACTGGAGGACAGGAAGGATAGGGGAGACATGATAACAACATACAAAATACTGCCTGGAATAGACAAGGTGGACAGAGACAGGATGTTCCAGAGAGGGGACACAGAAACAAGGAGCCACAATTGGAAGTTGAAGACCCAGATGAGTCAAAGGGATGTTAGGAAGTATTTCTTCAGTCATAGAGTTGTTAGGAAGTGGAATAGCCTAGCAAGTGAGGTAGTGGAGGCAGGAACCATACATAGTTTTAAGATGAGGTATGATAAAGCTCATGGAGCACTGAGAGAGAGGATCTAGCAGCACTCAATGAAGAGGCGGGGCCAGAAGCTGAGTCTCGACCCCTGCAACCACAATTAGGTGAGTGAAATTAGGTGAGTACACACACACACACCCGTGGTAATGCTTTATGTACAGTGAGCAAAGTCAGGGTATTTTTCCAGAATGGTTTGTATTATACCACTGTGGATAAAATACTTTGACATATCTTGAACATTTCTGATTGAGTTGTCTCTGCATTCATTAATTTTATTGCACTCCAGTACATAATGACGCAAGGTGTGACAATAGTCCATCTGACAAAGTTTACATTTCGTTTGGTCTACATCTGGTGGTAGTGATTTAACCTGCCAAAGATACTTGTAACCCAGCCGGAGCTGGGCGGTAGTGACATCCAAGAGTCTGCTTATTTTGCTGGATGCACCATAGACATGTGGCTCCTCCTGCATGATAGAATGATGATAGATGGACTGACTGGTGTCAATCTCCCTGTGTCTTAAGTCAATAAAGTTCACTTGAAGTTTTTTTGTATTATTGTTCTGAAACTGCTAACTGGCAACCCAAAATTGTAATCTACTCCCTCTCTGAAAGAGTATAACTTAGCCAATTCATCAGTTCTATCATGCAACTGAACACCAGTGTGAAATGGAATTCACAGCATGTGTACTCTGACTCCACTGTCCACAGTCTTACCATACCTGGGTCTGGCTTATGACACAAGCATGCCGCAATTTATACTTAATGATGTAGGCCACTAGTAGAGGTAAGAATGTAGTCGTTGGGACGTCATGTCCCTCTCAAATCCAGTCATTCTCACTAGCAGAAGTTGTCCAAGTTGTTTTCTGTTCTGTACCAAGATACCATTGTGTTGCAGTGTCTAACAGAGTGAACATCAAAATAGTATAAAATACCGACAGGTTGTTAGGTAAGCCCTCCAAGCTTCCAGTCAGACACAAGAAAAAGTAGTGGCGCAGCATAATCAACCAATGATCTAATATAAGCAAGATGCATCATTTTCACAATTGTTTAGCATTAGCACCAACCTTGGATGAAAACCGATTCCAACTCTAAGTGCTCTCAGCCTTTCTTTGTATTAGCGACAAAGTCTCGTTACAACAGGTCCAAGTAGTGGAACCTCAAAGCCTGGATACCTGTATCTGGTTACATATTCTAAAAGACACCCATCATGCAACTTTACCTGGCGAACTGTGCCTCTTTGTCGAGGAGGACGCCTATTGAGTATCTTTGTTTTATCAGTAGAGATTATCAACCCCAGGGCCAGACACGAAACTAGTACATGGTTAATGATGTTTTGGGTGTTGGAGAATCCGGTCTTGTGAATCATTATATCATTAGCAAAACTAATTATATAATGATGGGTCTGGCTAGCCATAGCATTAAATAAAGCATTAATTAGAACATTGGATAGAGTGGGACTGAGCACACCTCCCTGTGGGGTTCCTAATTCAAAGTCTTTAATTACACTTCTATGTCCCTGGAACAACACAGAAGATAAGTGTCCCGTAGCTCGATCACTAGCGCACTCAATTCACACACTGAGACCTGGAGTTCGAATCTCCTCCGGTACGGCTGAAAAACATTAGGGAAGTGTTTCCTTTCCAGAAGACACCTGCCTGGGTGTTAGTCGACTGGTGTGGGTCGCATCCTGGGACAAAACTGACCTAATTTGCCTGAAATGCTCAGCATAACAAGTGGCTTTCTATATAGTTGTATGTCATTGATGTCAGCTAGGCCTGTATATCATGTACATGTACTTGTAGTAAATAAAGATATTATTAGACTTTCTGTTGGACAGGTAGCCTTTAATCCAGCGGAGGAGCATTCCTCCAACAACCAAGTTCACTGATGATTACATGTCGGCTGGCTACATCAAAAGTAGATTTATGGTTAACGAAAGTAGTGTATGAGCTGTCAGTGTGCAGAGTGAGAAGCGTGGGTATGCAATGATGTACGCTCCTTCCATGCATGAAACCATGCAACAGGGGAGACAAAAATTGCTTAATTCTGTGCATGAGACGATTAAGAATCATCCTCTTGAATGTTTTATACAACCAGCTAGTAAGAGATATTGGGCGAAATGCATTTTGTTGATTGAGCTTAGGAATTGGAATGGTAAGGCTGTTGATCCAAGATTGAGGGAGCTCCCCAGTTACATAGCTCATGTTATATAATTCAAGTAATGGATTACCTGGTACTCGACACAGCAATCTTAGTATGGTGTAAGTAATACCATCCTCCCCAGGCTACATGGAGCTGCCCTTTGTTAGTGCTGCATCAAGTTCAAGGTTAATGAAAGGAATGTTATTATCATCTTCCTTGCTGAGTATATAACGAACAAGTCTCTCCCTTGCATCATGTTTGTCCATTAATTTCGCCTATGTGATACTGGGAAGATTGTCATAGCTAGATGTAACAGCCCAAGCACTGACTAACTCATTCGCCCTATGCAAGTGATGAGGGTGCGCGATCTAACCAGTTCTGTTACCCTTAATTTTGTTTATGTCCCTCCATGCCTGGCTAAGTGGGATGTGGGCATTGAGACCACTGACAATTTTTTCCCAGTCTGTTTGCCGAAGCTCTGTAATACGCTCTCTGGCAGTAGCAAGGGCAGTTTGAAAGAGCTTCAGCATTTCAGGGGTATGATATTTTCTATAGGCTAGGCCTAGTCTGCGAGCAGTATTTTTCAGTGTTCGAAGTTTAGGATCATTGTAATAGGTATGGTTTTTATAGGAGGTATGATTATTATGGAAGTTTGTACTAGGAGGTTTCAGTGGCGGTTCTAAGTAGTTCTGAATACTACTCACTACGAGTGTTCCTCTCAACAGAGGAACATTCGTAGGAATTATACCAGTCTGTCGCATGTAAGACAAAGTCATGCTGATCAGGGGGAACATCGGGGAGGTCCGAAATTTATTGGCCTGAGAGCATGTTTTTTGAACATGTCATCCTACTCCCACTACGCTTCTGGGTTCCTGTTGTCTTGTTCTGACCAATCATAAGCCTTCTGTGAGTCGCTCCAGCTAAGTGGCTGTGGCATCTGCTCACTTCCCATTGGTTGAGAGACAAAAATGTAAACACTTTTCGCTTGGCGTCGTCCAGAGAAGTTTTTTTCCCTCGAGTTACACTCATATACTCTTAGATTTTACCCTCTGCAATGTCGTTAAGCACTGATTTTTGTGTCTATTGCATAATTGAATAATTTAGGCACATTTTCATATATAACTAAAGTCTGTGTGAAGCGTATTACAACTACACCATGCAACTGAAAAAAAAAACTGCAAGGAAAAAGGCCAACAAATTTATGGGCTTGCCTGTCAAGGTCAAACTAGCAATTTCAGTAAATAAATATTTACATTAATTTTTATTATGCATATATGAGTTCAGTAGTGGTTTGGGTGAGTACAAGATGTTTTTATTGTCCTTCCAAATCAATGAGAAATTGTTTAATGGTGCTGCCTCCAAACAGAAGTCGAAATATGTCTGTTTCTGAAGAAAGTGACTCAGAACCAGAGCCAGCTGACCTGTGTCAAGTGATGACGAGGAAGAAGATAGGCCATCCAAAAAAGCCTAAATTAGGCAACATTCAAAATTTGGCATCCCTTGTCGGGTGGGCCCATAAATTTATTGGCATCGAATTTTCGCAAGTGAAAGAAAACTTGTTTTTAGAAATCTTTTTTATATAGGCTCATTTTGCTTACATTAACAAAGTCTATTGACTTGTAGTAAAAACATTTCAAATTTTTCATTATCCTAGGATTGCCTGGTAAAGGGAAAATTATTAAAAACATTTCCGTTTAAATATCCCACCAGGTAGGATAGTATTACCAATATCTAGTGAGTTTAGCCTTGGGAGATGATCAGATGATATAGCTGTTACAATGGAAGACTCGCAGCTGGCAGAAGTAACACTGAAGCCCAGACACAGCTCCAGGACGCCTACATAAATATGTGGGTTCAAGGTCACCTACAATTTGCACATTATCATGACTATTTAAGAGGGACAACAGTTGTGTAGTTTTATTTTTTCAAATTCAGGTTTGCTGTTTGCATTTAATTTTTTCTTTGGGAAAGCAAACAGAAAACTGAAAAGTGAACCATTATTTAGTAAACACGTATCTCCATTAATTTGGTATTGTTGTTCACGGGGGATAAGGTCACCAGGTAGGCTGGTGAGTCACCAGGTTAGCTGGTGAGTCACCAGGTTAGCTAGTGAGTCACCAGGTTAGCTGGTGAGTCACCAGGTTAGCTGGTGGGTCACCAGGTTAGCTGGTGAGTCACCAGGTTAGCTAGTGAGTCACCAGGTTAGCTGGTGGGTCACCAGGTAGGCTGGTGAGTCACCAGGTTAGCTGGTGGGTCACCAGGTTAGCTGGTGAGTCACCAGGTAGGCTGGTGAGTCACCAGGTTAGCTGGTGGGTCACCAGGTTAGCTGGTGGGTCACCAGGTTAGCTGGTGAGTCACCAGGTTAGCTAGTGAGTCACCAGGTTAGCTGGTGAGTCACCGGGTAGGCTGGTGAGTCACCAGGTAGGCTGGTGAGTCACCAGGTAGGCTAGTGAGTCACCAGGTTAGCTGGTGAGACACCAGGTAGGCTGGTGGGTCACCAGGTAGGCTGGTGAGTCACAAGGTAGGCTAGTGAGTCACCAGGTTAGCTGGTGAGTCACCAGGTTAGCTAGTGAGTCACCAGGTTAGCTGGTGAGTCACCAGGTTAGCTGGTGAGTCACCAGGTAGGCTGGTGAGTCACCAGGTAGGCTGGTGAGTCACCAGGTTAGCTGGTGAGTCACCAGGTAGACTGGTGAGTCACCAGGTAGGCTGGTGAGTCACCAGGTAGGCTGGTGAGTCACCAGGTTAGCTGGTGAGTCACCAGGTAGGCTGGTGAGTCACCAGGTTAGCTGGTGAGTCACCAGGTTAGCTGGTGAGTCACCAGGTAGGCTGGTGGGTCACCAGGTAGGCTGGTGAGTCACCAGGTAGGCTGATGAGTCACCAGGTAGGCTGGTGGGTCACCAGGTAGGCTGTTGGGTCACCAGGTAGGCTGGTGGGTCACCAGGTAGGCTGGTGAGTCACCAGGTAGGCTGGTGAATCACCAGGTAGGCTGGTGAGTCACCAGGTAGGCTGGTGAGTCACCAGGTAGGCTGATGAGTCACCAGGTAGGCTGGTGGGTCACCAGGTAGGCTGGTGGGTCACCAGGTAGGCTGGTGGATCACCAGGTAGGCTGATGAGTCACCAGGTAGGCTGGTGGGTCACCAGGTAGGCTGGTGAGTCACCAGGTAGGCTGGTGAGTCACCAGGTAGGTTGATGGGTCGCCAGGTAGGCTGGTGGGTCACCAGGTAGGCTGGTGGGTCACCAGGTAGGCTGGTGGGTCACCAGGTAGGCTGGTGGGGTCACCAGGTAGGCTGGTGAGTCACCAGGTAGGCTGGTGGGTCACCAGGTAGGCTGGTGGGTCGCCAGGTAGGCTGGTGAGTCACAAAATAGGCTGGTGGGTCAACAGGTAGGCTGGTGGGGGTCACCAGGTAGGCTGGTGAGTCACCAGGTAGGCTGGTGAGTCACCAGATAGGCTGGTGAGTCGCCAGGTAGGCTGGTGAGCCACCAGGTAGGCTGGTGGGTCGCCAGGTAGGCTGGTGGGTCACCAGGTAGGCTGGCGGATCACCAGGTAGGCTGGTGGGTCACCAAGTAAGCTGGTAGGTTGACAGGTAGGCTTGTGGGGTCACCAGGTAAGCTGGTGGGTCACCAGATAAGCTCTTGGGTCACCAGGTAGGCTGGTGGATCACCAGGTAGGCTGGTGGATCACCAGGTAGGCTGGTGGATCACCAAGTAAGCTGGTGGGTCACCAAATAAGCTGTTGGGTCACCAGGTAGGCTGGTGGGTCACTAGGTAGGCTGGTGGGTCACCAGGTAGGCTGTTGGATCACCAGGTAGGCTGGTGGATCACCAAGTAAGCTGATGGATCGCCAGGTAGGCTGGTGGGGTCACCAGGTAAGCTGGTGGGTCACCAGATAGGCTGGTGGGTCACCAGGTAGGCTGGTGGGTCACCAGGTAGGCTAGTGGATCACCAGGTAGGCTGGTGGATCACAGAGTAAGCTGGTGGGTTGCCAGGTAGGCTGGTGGGGTCACCAGGTAAGCTGGTGGGTCACCAGATAAGCTGGTGGGTCACCAGATAGGCTGGTGGGTCACCAGGTAGGCTGGTGGGTCGCAAAGTAGGCTGGTGGGGTCACCAGGTAAGCTGGTGGGTCACCAGATAAGCTGGTGGGTCACCAGGTAGGCTGATGGGTCACCAGGTAGGCTGGTGGGTCACCAGGTAGGCTGGTGGATCACCAGGTAGGCTGGTGGGTCACTAGGTAGGCTGATGGGTAACCAGGTAGGCTGAGGGATCACCAGGTAAGCTGGTGGGTTACCAGGTAGGCTGGTGGGTCACCAGGTAGGCTGGTGGGTCACCAGGTAGGCTGGTGGATCACCAGGGAGCTAGTGGGTCACCAGGTAAGCTGGTGGTTCACCAGGTAAGCTGGTGGCTCACCAGGTAGGCTGGTGGGGTCACCAGGTAGCCTGGTGGGTCATCAGGTAAGCTGGTGAGTCACCAGGTAGGCTGGTGGGTCACTAGATAGGCTGGTGGGTCACCAGGTAGGCTGGTAGGTCACTAGGTAGGCTGGTGGGTCACCAGGTAAGCTGGTGGGTCACAAGTTAGGCTGGTGGGTCACCAGGTAGGCTTCTGGATCACCAGGTAGGCTGGTAGGTCACCATGTGGGCTTGTGGGTCACTAGGTAAGCTGGTGGGTCACCAGATAGGCTGGTGGGTCACCAGGTAGGCTGGTGGGTCACCAGGTAAACTGGTGGGTCACAAGGTAGGCTGGTGGGTCACCAGGTAGGCTGGTGGGTCGCCAGGTAAACTGGTGGGTCACAAGGTAGGTTGGTGGGTCACAAGGTAGGCTGGTGGGTCACAAGGTAGGCTGGTGGGTCACAAGGTAGGCTGGTGGGTCACAAGGTAGGCTGGTGGGTCACAAGGTAGGCTGGTGGGTCACAAGGTAGGCTGGTGGGTCACCAGGTAAGCTTGTGTAATATATAATTTCCCTAATACCATTACAATAAGGCTACCTTGTCATGCTGATGTCAGCATGACAAGGTAGCCTTATTATAGTGGTATTAGGGAACCTATATACTATACATTACACTGTGAACAGGGTCACTTAGTATTGGTCGATTGGTCACCTCAAGTTGGTCGGTGGGTCACCTGGAGTCAGTATGTGGGCCGCTGGGCCGCCCTTCAATATATCGACCTGTCCACCCACATCATTAGACAGTTGAAGGAGTCACCTTGGACATCCAGCACACTGCTTCAGTGTTTATCTTTTTCAAACAGATAATCCGCAAGTATCAAGCTTCTTCAATAATCCGTACTCCTATCTTCTTACCCTCGATCGCCCGACCCACAACATTCACCCTAAAAAACTTCAGTTCTACAGGGTTGATCATATCTGGACCAAGGTAATAAGGTTAAGTAAGATTTGTCTGGAAACAGGACATGTTTCTTGAGCCGGGTCTTAGACATATGATGACCCGCCGCTGGAGCTTATGGTCATCTGACCAAGGCCTTCAGCTGGCTTACCGGTCCACCCCTTTAAAAATTATGGTTATGATTATAACCATTTCATCTTATCACCTCTAACTGCAGGTATAACCATGAAAAGAATAGCTTAGCATTACCTTACTTTCCTTATCACCATGGGCAGCGATGAGGCATGGGGGCCCTGCTGAGGGGGCTTCAATTTCTCAGACCTCCCTCCCTACTTGTCACTATGTTTCAGGGCCCTCAGTCTATCCTCATAGGGAAGATTTCTGATACATGGGATCAATTTTCTCATCCTCCTTCGTACGTTTTCCAGTGCATATATATCCATTCTGTAATACGGTGACTAGAACTGTGTAGCATAATCTAAATGAGGCCTAGCCAAAGATATATAGAGTTGAAGAACAACCGGATGTCTTCTATCATTTATGCTTCTTGATATGAAGCCAAAGATTCTGTTAGCTTTATTGCAAACACTTATGCACTGTTCTCTTGGTTTCAGGTTACTGCTGACCTGAACTCCTAAATCCTTTTCGCAATCAGTAATATTAAGATCTATATTATTTAGTCTATATGTGGCATGATTATTTTCCTGTCCAACATTTAAAACTTTGCATTTGTCTATATTAAACTGCATCTGCCACTTCTCCGACCACTGCATCAGTCTATTCAAATTTTCTTGGAGTGCTCTAATGTCCTCATTAGAATGAATTGGACAGCCTATTTTGGTGTCATCAGCAAATTTGCTTATGTCGCTATTCATTCCCTCATCTATGTCGTTTATGTAGATTGTGGACAACAAAGGGCCCAACAATGACCCCTATGGAACACCGCTTGTGATGTGCCCCCACCCTGATTTTTCCCCATTTATGCAGATTCTCTGCTGCCTATTTGTCAACCAGGAAAAAAATTTCTCCTATTCCATGTGCCTTAAGTTTCCTCAGTAGTCTCTGATGTGGAACTTTATCGAAAGTCTTACTGAAGCCCATATACACAATATTATATTCATTACCATGATATACCTCTTCAAATACCTTAGTGAAAAAAAGTAAATTCGTAAGTAGTAAATCCGTGTTGAGATTCATTAATCAATTTATGCCTTTCAAGATGGCTACGAATTACCTCGGCAATTATTGATTCCATAAATTTTCCCACAATAGAGGTAAGGCTTATTGATCTAGAGTCCGAAGCTAAGGACCTGTCTTCTGCTTTGTAAGTATGAATTACATTTGCCATTTTTCACTTGTCTGGCACCATGCCAGTTTGTAGTAATATGTTGAAAAGATTAGCCAAAGGTTTACTAAGTCCCTCTTTACAGTCCTTTAAAACCCTTGCTAACAGTTCATCAGGGCCTGGGGATGTGTTAGGTTTTATTTGCTCTATTTGTCTGAGGACCGTGTCACTAGTTACCCCAATCATGGATAGTTTATTATCATTCTGTTCTACATAATTTATTATTTCTGGAATTTCGCTAGTATCTTCCTGAGTAAAAATTGAGAGGAAGTAAGAATTGAAAATTTGTCTGAGAACCATATCACTAGTTACCCTAACTGTGCATAGTATATTATTGTCCTGTTCTAAATAATCTATTATTTCTGGAATTTCATTAGTATTTTCCTGAGTAAAAACTGAGAGGAAGTAAGTATTGAAAATTTCACACATATCCTTATCACTGTCAGTGATCTGACCTGAGTTACTCTTAAGTGAGTCAGTCTTGTCCCTAATCTTACTTCTGTAAACCTGAAAGAACCCTTTTGGGTTAGTCTTCGAATCCCTTGCGACTTTAGCCTCATAATCCCTTTTTGCTTTTCTTATTCTCAATTGTATTTTTCTTTAATTGAATATATTGATTTCTTAATTGCCCATCTTCTCTTTTGATACCCATATATATGCCTCTCTTTTGATCAATGAGATGTTTTAATCTATTGGTTATCCATTTGGGATCATTTTTGTTAGATCTAATTTCCCTACTCTGAACAAAAGTTGTCTGGGCCACTAGAACTATGTTCTGAAAAACGTCATATAGGCAACCATCACAACCTACCTAACCCATACTCAGGTCATTCCAATTCAGCCCACCCAAGTAATTTCTCAGTGCCCTGAAATCAACCAAGTGGAAGTCTGGGACAGAGATTTAATTGCAGTTATTTGGGTAATTCCATGATATATTGAAACTAAGTGATTTGTGATTGCTTTCCCCAAACTCATCATTAACCTCAAGAATATTAATTAGTGATTCTTTGTTAACAAGCACCAAGTTGGTTCTGTAACAAACTGTTTTAAAAAGCAATCTTGAACCATATCAAGAAAGTCACTAGACTCGAGATTTAGTGTCACAGTGTTGTAGTCACTAAGTCTAAAATTAAAATCTCCCATTAACACAACATTTTCATGTCTAGATGCCTTAAGAATTTCGTCCTATAGCAGCTTACTGCACTCCCTGTCAAGGATTGGAGGCCTTTAAGTCACACCCAAAATTAATTTTTCACGACCCTCGAGAAACTGTATCCAAACAGATTCTGTGTCCGACGTTTCTAATCTTATATCGTGTCTAATGCAACAGTTTAAATTATCTCTGAAATACATCGCCACTTCACCACCCTTCCTGTTGACACTATCAGTGTGGAATAGTTTATAGCCCTGTATGCTGCATTCATAAGGCATTTCTCTATCTTTCAGGTTGAATGAGGTCTCTGTTACAGCAAAAATATCTATATTACCTGCACTTGCGAGTAATCTTAGCTCATCTATCTTAGTTCTTAGACTCCTATTATCAGTATTGTAAACCTTAAGGGAGCTAGTCACTTGCTGACCTCTACTGTCTCTCTTTGTATATTGATCAATTGTTTGGCTTTACCAGCAACTTTATTTTGAATATTGTCTTTTAAACATATCCCTGAGGTATCCTGGTAATATCTACTGTTTTTAACCTTAATACTGCAGCCTGATTGTTTCCCACAAACACTCATACCTCTGTAATCTATCAGTTTAAAGTCCTAACAAGTCAGCAATGGCCCCCTCAATCGAGTTGGCTAATGCAATCACTCCAGCCCCAGAGTGATGTACCCCACCCCTTGCATACATATCATGTTTGCCATAGAATTTGTCCCAGTTATTAATGAATGGGACTGCAAGTTCCTTGCAGTACATGTCTAGCCAGCAGTTTATACCTATTGCCCTAGACATACATTCAATGCCCACTTCCCTTCTAAGTAAAATGCTACATATGATTGGGACCCCTCCCTTACACCTAACTACATCTTTGGCTGACTTGTACTTATCCAGCAACTCCTGTCTCCTGCCCTTCCCGATGTCATTTCCACCAGCACTAAGACAGATAATGGGCTTGTTCCCATTACCTGACATAATATTATCCAACCTGTTGACTATGTCACCAACACCAGCTCCTGGGAAGCACACTCTCTGTCTCACCTTCCTATCTCTGTTACAAAAAGTATGGTCCGTATATCTTACCTGGAGTTTACCTGGAGAGAGTTTCGGGGGTCAACGCCCCCGCGGCCCGGTCTGTGACCAGGCCTCCTGGTGGATCAGCGCCTGATCAACCAGGCTGTTGCTGCTGGCTGCACGCAAACCAACGTACGAGCCACAGCCCGGCTGATCAGGAACTGCCTTTAGGTGCTTGTCCAGTGCCAGCTTGAAGACTGCCAGGGGTCTGTTGGTAATCCCCCTTATGTGTGCTGGGAGGCAGTTGAACAGTCTCGGTCCCCTGACTTATGTGGGAGTCTCCCACAACCAGAATGTTCTTACATTGAACAACAGGGGAGTCAATGGTATCTTTAACCTCACTAACCACTGAAGTACACTGGAGAACAGAGAAACGATTTCCTAACTTCAACTCTTCTCTATTAGCCATCCTTGTCTTGATGCTTCTTCCTGAATTGTGAACCACTTGCCATTTAAAGCAGCTGCCACTCTCCTACTCACTGCTGGTAATTTTTTACTGCTTACCAGATCCATTCATCTCACACTCACTCTCGAACGCATATAGGTGAAGCTTCAGCCTCCTATTTTCTTCCTGAAGAAGTAGAACCTCCTTCTTCAACACTTTAACCTGTGATTCTAAAACACTACAGCAAGCCATGGTGCTCAGTAACGCTCCATGCTGATCCCCAGACAGCTTAGGGCAGAATGACCTCTCTTGACCACTGACCTCAGCATATTCTTATCACCTAACCATTCTTGTCTTTTCAATTTCAACACTTTTAATGCCTAGTCCCAAGGTTTTCTGTGTATCTAAATGTTCTTGCACTACCGTCCACAGAATAGATATGAGGTGTACAATAGACTAGCTGCATCGGCGAAGAAATCTAAAGTCTAACTTTGTCATTCGTAACTTTTAATGGTCCAAGACGGACTTTTAGAAGTTCTCTAAATGTGAGTTCTTTGTAACTGATAACTGATAGTTTGCTTATAGATCTAAATATTACACATCAGATATGTTGTGCTATTATGACAATGGTATAGAAATTACCTATCAAGGAAAGTGATGCATGGTCTGAATGTAAGTCATTTTAAAAAAAGTTTTCGATGGATTACTATCGCGGGAGATTAAATTTGAAATGCCCAGTTATATGTTGTGTGAATTTAAATGATCTGAATGAAGCTTTGTTATTCTGAGAAATATGTTTAATAATGGTGTGAATGCGCTGAGAGCAGCATTGTATATACACTTGAAAAGGTGTATTTATCTGCATGTATACACTAAGGTTTGGGATATGAAAGTATATGGTAAAGACAAGTAGCGGTCAAAGACCTTGTTTCAGTCCTGAGACGCTGGTCACTCCGAGTGATCGAAGTCTCAGGACCGAAACGTGTCCAATAAACATGTCCAACTGATTGCCTTTTGTGTCATTCTCTAACACTTAGTTTACTTTAATCTTAACATTTACGGTTTACAGTATCCCTGAATAGTGTACAGGTGTACATGTAGCCTACGATGTACCAGCAGGTGGAAAAGTGTTTCAACAACTGCAAGTGGCAGTGAAATAAAACACAGTATTGCGAGTTTTGCTGAGTGAGAACGCAAGAAGTATTGGCTTTGTCACCTGCCGTGGACCAGTTACATGCTATGAACCAGTCTCCTGCCATAACATATTATGGCAGGAGACTGGTCCATAGCAGGTAACTGGTCCATGGATGTGTGACTGCGTAACAGGTTAAAACTCGAAGACGGGAAACACGAGCATAGCTTTGTTCTTTGATGTAAAAGAGGTTAATTACACATTGGCGGCACACAGTCGAGGACATTGATTGCTGAAGAATGTTTCTTGGGGTCACTTCCTTGAGAAGACAACACACGTGTGTTGAGACTGCCTATCATTCCTCTATACATTCCACTGAGCCTGCATGTGGAGCCAGGCACCGCTGATCAATACAGTCAGCTGGTGGGAGGTGCGAAGGCATGACGGCGGGTAGTTACCTGGGAGCCGTGATCCCCACACCTACACCACACTCTCTCCCTCAAACTCCGCCTTCAAAGAACAATCCTCGAGGTTTCCAGCTCGTCCGAGGGCTTCCCTATGGACCTGGGGAGTTGGTCGGTATCCGTGAAGATTTTAGGGAGCACCTCAGGGAATTCTCGCTAATCTTGATAAGGAAGGTTTTAGTGGAGTTGGTGAGGTGTGTCACCCCAGCGGCCAGAGACAGAGGTGAGGCTTAAGTAAATACGAAGCCGCTACAAGACTTGTCTATGTGTGTGTCAAGTGTGGCGGTGCACAACACACACACACGTGTCCACGTGACGGTGCACTACACACATGCTGTCACTAACAGGTGAGTCCATCCTAGAATTTTTCCACAGTGAATGTCGTACACGTGCGCGCATAAGCGCTCATGCGGTGACGTACACGTGCGCGCGTGAGCGCTCATGCAGTGACGTATACGTGCGCGCGTAAGCGCTCATGCGGTGACGTACACGTACGCGCGTGAGCGCTCATGCAGTGACGTACACGTGCGCGCGTGAGCGCTCATGCGGTGACGTACACGTGCGTGCGTGAGCGCTCATGCAGTGACATACACGTACGCGCGTGAGCGCTCATGCAGTGACGTACACGTGCACGCGTGAGCGCTCATGCGGTGACGTACACGTGTCCTCTGCCTAAGTGTCCTCTGCCTCAGTGTCCTCTGCCTCAGTGTCCTCTGCCACAGTGTCCACTGCCTTGTTGCCCTCTGCCGCAGTGTCCTCTGCCTCAGTCCCTCTGCCTCAGTGTCCTCTGCCTCAGTCCCTCTGCCTCAGTGTCCTCTGCCTCAGTGTCCTCCGCCTCAGTGTCCTCTGCCTCAGTGCCCTCTGCCTCAGTGCCCTCTGCCTCAGTGCCCTCTGCCTCAGTGCCCTCTGCCTCAGTGTCATCTGCCTCAGTGCCCTCTGCCTCAGTGCCCTCTGCCTCAGTGTTCTCTGCCTCAGTGCCCTCTGCCTCAGTGCCCTCTGCCTCAGTGCCCTCTGCCTCAGTGCCCTCTGCCTCAGTGCCCTCTGCCTCAGTGCCCTCTGCCTCAGTGTCCTCTGCCTCAGTGTCCTCTGCCTCAGTGTCCTCTTCCTCACCGTCCTCTGCCTCAATGTCCTCTGCCTCAGTGCCCTCTGCCTCAGTGTCCTCTGCCTCAGTGCCCTCTGCCTCAGTGTCCTCTGCCTCAGTGCCCTCTGCCTCAGTGCCCTGTACCTCAGTGTCCTCTGCCTCAGTGCCCTCTGCCTCAGTGTCCTCTGCCTCAGTGTCCTCTGCCTCAATGTCCTCTGCCTCAGTATCCTCTGCCTCAGTGTCCTCTGCCTCAGTGCCCTCTGCCTCAGTGTCCTCTGCCTCAGTATTCTCTGCCTCAGTGTCCTCTGCCTCAGTGCCCTCTGCCTCAGTGTCTTCTGCCTCATTGCCCTCTGCCTCAGTGTCCTCTGCCTCAGTGTCCTCTGCCTCAGTGTCCTCTGCCTCAGTGCCCTCTGCCTCAGTGTCCTCTGCCTCAGTGTCCTCTGCCTCAGTGCTCTCTGCCTCGTTGTCCTCTGCCTCAGTGCCCTCTGCTTCAGTGTCCTCTGCCTCGGTGTCCTCTGCCTCAGTGTCCTCTGCCTCAGTGTCCTCTGCCTCAGTGTCCTCTGCCTCAGTGCCCTTTGCCTCAGTGTCCTCTGCCTCAGTATTCTCTACCTCAGTGTCCTCTGCCTCAGTGCCCTCTGCCTCAGTGTCCTCTGCCTCAGTGTCCTCTGCCTCAGTGTCCTCTGCCTCAGTGTCCTCTGCCTCAGTGTCCTCTGCCTCAGTGCTCTCTGCCTCAGTGTCCTCTGCCTCAGTGTCCTCTGCCTCAGTGCTCTCTGCCTCAGTGTCCTCTGCCTCAGTGTCCTCTGCCTCAGTGTCCTCTGCCTCAGTGTCCTCTGCCTCAGTGTCCTCTGCCTCAGTGTCCTCTGCCTCAGTGTCCTCTGCCTCAGTGTCCTCTGCCTCAGTGTCCTCTGCCTCAGTGTCCTCTGCCTCAGTGTCCTCTGCCTCAGTGCCCTCTGCCTCAGTGTCCTCTGCCTCAGTGTCCTCTGCCTCAGTGTCCTCTGCCTCAGTGTCCTCTGCCTCAGTGCCCTCTGCCTCAGTGTCCACTGCCTCAGTGTCCTCTGCCTCAGTGTCCTCTGCCTCAGTGTCCTCTGCCTCAGTGTCCTCTGCCTCAGTGCCCTCTGCCTCAGTGTCCTCTGCCTCAGTGTCCTCTGCCTCAGTGTCCTCTGCCTCAGTGTCCTCTGCCTCAGTGTCCTCTGCCTCAGTGCCCTCTGCCTCAGTGTCCTCTGCCTCAGTGTCCTCTGCCTCAGTGTCCTCTGCCTCAGTGTCCTCTGCCTCAGTGTCCTCTGCCTCAGTGTCCTCTGCCTCAGTGCCCTCTGCCTCAGTGTCCTCTGCCTCAGTGTCCTCTGCCTCAGTGTCCTCTGCCTCAGTGCCCTCTGCCTCAGTGTCCTCTGCCTCAGTGTCCTCTGCCTCAGTGTCCTCTGCCTCAGTATTCTCTGCCTCAGTGTCCTCTGCCTCAGTGTCCTCTGCCTCAGTGCCCTCTGCCTCAGTGTCCTCTGCCTCAGTGTCCTCTGCCTCAGTGTCCTCTGCCTCAGTGTCCTCTGCCTCAGTGTCCTCTGCCTCAGTGTCCTCTGCCTCAGTGCCCTCTGTCTCAGTGTCCTCTGCCTCAGTGTCCTCTGCCTCAGTGTCCTCTGCCTCAGTGTCCTCTGCCTCAGTGTCCTCTGCCTCAGTGTCCTCTGCCTCAGTGCCCTCTGTCTCAGTGTCCTCTGCCTCAGTGTCCTCTGCCTCAGTGCCCTCTGTCTCAGTGTCCTCTGCCTCAGTGTCCTCTGCCTCAGTATTCTCTGCCTCAGTGTCCTCTGCCTCAGTGTCCTCTGCCTCAGTGTCCTCTGCCTCAGTGTCCTCTGCCTCAGTGCCCTCTGCCTCAGTGTCCTCTGCCTCAGTGTCCTCTGCCTCAGTGTCCTCTGCCTCAGTATTCTCTGCCTCAGTGTCCTCTGCCTCAGTGTCCTCTGCCTCAGTGCCCTCTGCCTCAGTGTCCTCTGCCTCAGTGTCCTCTGCCTCAGTGTCCTCTGCCTCAGTGTCCTCTGCCTCAGTGTCCTCTGCCTCAGTGTCCTCTGCCTCAGTGCCCTCTGTCTCAGTGTCCTCTGCCTCAGTGTCCTCTGCCTCAGTGTCCTCTGCCTCAGTGTCCTCTGCCTCAGTGTCCTCTGCCTCAGTGTCCTCTGCCTCAGTGCCCTCTGTCTCAGTGTCCTCTGCCTCAGTGTCCTCTGCCTCAGTGCCCTCTGTCTCAGTGTCCTCTGCCTCAGTGTCCTCTGCCTCAGTATTCTCTGCCTCAGTGTCCTCTGCCTCAGTGTCCTCTGCCTCAGTGTCCTCTGCCTCAGTGTCCTCTGCCTCAGTGTCCTCTGTCTCAGTGTCCTCTGCCTCAGTGTCCTCTGCCTCAGTGTCCTCTGCCTCAGTGTCCTCTGCCTCAGTGCCCTCTGTCTCAGTGTCCTCTGCCTCAGTGTCCTCTGCCTCAGTGTCCTCTGCCTCAGTGCCCTCTGCCTCAGTGTCCTCTGCCTCAGTGTCCTCTGCCTCAGTGTCCACTGCCTCAGTGTCCTCTGCCTCAGTGCTCACGATGGCAGTAGCTGCACAAGTTTGTGATGAAGTAAATATTAGAGTTGAAGGTTCGAAGGGAATTAGAAGAAATATTCACAAGTTATCACATGGAAAGGAATATCTCAGTTTCTTCAACAAAACTGGCAGGTTATGACATGTACAACCCAAAATTAATTCCAACTTCCCATCATAAAACACCAGCTTTGAAACTAACGTGACGAGGCATGCTCTTGTTATTTCAGATTATTTTTTTAATAGTCATGTTGAGAGCGAGACAGACGCTCATCCTATTTCCTGTTTCAGAGGAACCAGTATCCTAAAATACACCAACACGTTAAGTTTGAAGCCTCTCAGGTATATTATCAAGTTGTCAGCACTGAAATGTTAAAGCCAATCGACTGAGGCACTCAGAAATTATTACATGACAAGCAATAGTTCAATTTTACCTTTTTTTTCAATAAAAGATGCAAACTAAGACCTACAGAGGCCAAAATTAATTTAAACTGTATTCTACATAAGAGTGACTAGTGATTAAGGAAAAAGAGAATGTTGTATAACTAATCTTGAGGCTTCATTCTTGGCTTGAAAGACGAAGTGTTGATGGTGATCTAGTAAAGTTCTTTGGAAGAAAAATAATAATACTGATTTTGAGAGGCAATGGCCCCATGGTGCGGGGAAATGTGGCAGTTGTCGTACTTGACAGTTCGTATATTGAGTCGTTCCGATATCAGTTCCAATTATTGATATTATAATCTGTAGTAAAGAAAATGTGGAGAGCTGTGCAAGGGTTTGGATAGGTTCTCCTGAGCATATATACAAGACCAATGAGGATATTTCTTCCAGTGACACGATCTCTGATGCTCGGAATATTAAGTTCTTTCCTCGTGTGTAGAATGATGATGTATCATGGACATCTTAGAATGATTTACGTCGCTTCGTTGCGCAATTTTTCAGGTCCTCCAAGTTTGGTGCTTAACGCAAGAGCAGCATGGGTACAGCATGGTGAACCTGTCGTCTAACATAAGAGCAGCATGGGTACAGCATGTTGAACCTGTCATCTAACATAAGAGCAGCATGGGTACAGCATGTTGAACCTGTCATCTAACATAAGAGCAGCATGGGTACAGCATGATGAACCTGTCGTCTAACATAAGAGCAGCATGGGTACAGCATGTTGAACCTGTCATCTAACATAAGAGCAGCATGGGTACAGCATGTTGAACCTGTCATCTAACATAAGAGCAGCATGGGTACAGCATGTTGAACCTGTCATCTAACATAAGAGCAGCATGGGTACAGCATGTTGAACCTGTCATCTAACATAAGAGCAGCATGGGTACAGCATGTTGAACCTGTCATCTAACATAAGAGCAGCATGGGTACAGCATGGTGAACCTGTCGTCTAACATAAGAGCAGCATGGGTACAGCATGTTGAACCTGTCATCTAACATAAGAGCAGCATGGGTACAGCATGTTGAACCTGTCATCTAACATAAGAGCAGCATGGGTACAGCATGTTGAACCTGTCATCTAACATAAGAGCAGCATGGGTACAGCATGTTGAACCTGTCATCTAACATAAGAGCAGCATGGGTACAGCATGATGAACCTGTCGTCTAACATAAGAGCAGCATGGGTACAGCATGTTGAACCTGTCATCTAACATAAGAGCAGCATGGGTACAGCATGTTGAACCTGTCATCTAACATAAGAGCAGCATGGGTACAGCATGTTGAACCTGTCATCTAACATAAGAGCAGCATGGGTACAGCATGTTGAACCTGTCATCTAACATAAGAGCAGCATGGGTACAGCATGTTGAACCTGTCATCTAACATAAGAGCAGCATGGGTACAGCATGGTGAACCTGTCGTCTAACATAAGAGCAGCATGGGTACAGCATGATGAACCTGTCATCTAACATAAGAGCAGCATGGGTACAGCATGTTGAACCTGTCATCTAACATAAGAGCAGCATGGGTACAGCATGATGAACCTGTCATCTAACATAAGAGCAGCATGGGTACAGCATGTTGAACCTGTCATCTAACATAAGAGCAGCATGGGTACAGCATGTTGAACCTGTCATCTAACATAAGAGCAGCATGGGTACAGCATGAACATTACCATTAAAATGGTATAAAATACCGACAGGTTGTTAGGTAAGACACATATGCAACAGTTAGGTATCTTTATTTCGAAATAAAGATACCTAACTGTTGCATATGTGTCTTACCTAACAACATGGGTACAGCATGTTGAACCTGTCATCTAACATAAGAGCAGCATGGGTACAGCATGTTGAACCTGTCATGGGTTCAGCATGGGTTCACCATACCTGGAGTATACCTGGAGAGAGAGTTCCGGGGGTCAACGCCCCTGCAGCCCGGTCTATGACCAGGTCTCATGGGGGATCAGGGCCTGATCAACCAGGCTATTACTGCTGGCCGCACGTAATCCAACGTACGAACCACAGCCTGGCTGGTCAGGTACTGACTTTAGGTGCCTGTCCAGTGCCTGCTTGAAGACAGCCAGGGGTCTGTTGGTAATCCCCCTGATGTATGCTGGGAGGCAGTTGAACAGTCTTGGGCCCCTAACACTTATTGTGTTGTCTCTTATCGTGCAAGTGGCACTGCTGCTTTTCATTGGGGAGATGTTGCACCGTCTGCCGAGTCTTTTGCGTTCGTAGGGAGTGATTTTCGTCAGCAAGTTTGGTACTAGTTCTTCTAGGATTTTTCCAGGTGTATATAATCTTGTACCTCTCCCGCCTGCGTTCCAGGGAGTACAGGTTCAGGAACTTCAAGCGCTCCCAGTAAATAAGGTGTTTTATCACAGTTATGTGCGCCGTGAAGGTTCTCTGTACATTTTCTAGGTCAGCAATTTCACCTGCTTTGAAAGGTGCTGTATGTTGAACCTGTCATCAAACACAAACAAAATACATTTTTTTCTGAAACTTTATTTGTTCAGATACATTTCTGTGTTATCTTCATCTCAACAAACACTGTCATGTTAGTATGTATCAGCTTGGTGTGTTTGTATGTTTTTAACATGTTATATCATATATTATTCCTCTTCAAATAATTTGTTACATTCCTTGCTTGCTTGTCTCTGTCACATCATTACATTACAGCATCTCGGTTGTGTAGTTTCTTCACTCTGTAACATATTTTCCTTGTAATTACTGTATTACATCAATAACAAACAGGTTCCCAGGAGGCGGCTACAACAACACGGTTTTGATCCCCGGCTGACAGCAGCAGTTCGTGATTGTATTATATATTTGCTGAATTCCTTCAGTTTTATGCATGTAAATTAATAGTTAATTATCATAAATTCTTCATTCTTTTACATGTTAAGCTATTAGCAAATTATGGTGAAACTTTCTAAATAAGTTTAGGAAAATATTTTCTTTAGTAATTCGATTTCTTCCAAACTCGTCTTGTTTGTTGTGTCTTGGTTTTGGTGATTTGTTGTTCAGGTGAACGTCGATGTCTTACGCTCAGGTCTGCGCACTTCTGGCAAGACAGCTGCTGAGTGACCCTCCCTCGCTGGGTGATGGCCCCAGTTTTAATAAATTAAGCTCATCTCTCGTACTTACGTTATTTGGGTTCAGTTAGATAATTATATGTTAACAAACTTTAACAATTACAACATATGACACGGATATATTAATTATTATTATTATTATTATTATTATTATTATTATTATTATTATTATTATTATTATTATTATTATTATTATTATTATTATTACATTTATTGGGAACGTTAAACACGTAGAGGTCATACACTACCTGGGGGGGGGGGGATATGCGAAGCATTCAGGTTCGATGCAAGGAAGGGAAGCACAGGTTCAATTCCTTAGATCAAGATCCCCTCACTGGCATCAAGGAACTTCCCTTGATGGAACATATAAATAAAACTAGATGAATTTCAGTGTCTGAGTGACCCAAGGAAGGTGTCCCTTTGTTGCATAACACCAGTCCGTTGTGAATCAACGCGATTGGAATAGTGCAGAGTGCGGCATATGTTGATAGCACAGTTAAATATTATTGGTGAGGTTTTGATAGGAATCAAAAGAGGCATTCTTAAGTCATCATATGTAAACTAATATTTTTTTCAATAATTCATACCTTTCAAAGAGACCAATGTCCTAAAATACACAAGCACGTGAAGCCTCAGATAATTTCAGATGTAGCACAGAAATTATCGCATGAAAGGCAATATTTCAGTTTTTCTTATTGAAAAAAATAAATGCGAATCGGGACTTAGTCAAAAATCAATCCAAATTTTTCTTTAAGAATGACCAGGTTTTAGGAAAGTTAGTTTTATGTAAACTTAATGTGTAACGTACAAATGTTTAACATCTAACACAAATGTTTTTAAATGTCATAATTGTGACCAGATATAGACAAGTAAAGGTTCATTACCTTTGTAACTTGTTCAGCTATCAGTCCCTGGACTTCATCTCCCCAGTCTTCAAAGACTTAAGTTTAACACTACACAACATTCACACCTACTACTGTACAACCTACATTTACAGAACCTTATATTCTAATATTAACCCTGAACTAAAACACTTTCTTGGTAGTTGTAACAGGACCCACAGACATAATACAGGACACAAAAATCTCTATGACATTCCTCGTGTTTGGTTATATCACTACAAAAACGCAATGTACATAAAAGGGCCTAAAATCTAGAACTACCTGCCTGAAAACTCTAGAACTGCAGACTCAACCACCATTTTCAAAACTACCATTAAAAAACATCTTATCTTCCTAACAACCCCCATCATCAACTATATGAATACCATTATTCTCTTTTTTGTATCATGAACACATCCAAAACAAAATAGACTTACTCTCGTTATCTATAATTCCCCCTTTTACATTAACACTCACCCAAATGACTGTAAACAAAATTCCTAATATAGTTATTGCCTAATTAATCTCAAGTTTGTCCTAAGTTTGCCTGAAATACTCTGCCAATATAGGAGTTTATATAGTAACAGTGTATCATACTGAGGTAACTCCGTTACCATTACTAAATTAATTAATTGTAATATTGTTATATGTTTTGTACTACCTCATTATTATCAATCTACTTTATGTTAATGACTTCAATTACCCAACTCTTATATCAGTATACAATAATGTATATTAAGATGTACCGCTCCATTACCTGTGTCAGTATAAGTAAGAGTTAGTATCAGTCTGCTTGATATACCTGGCATGCTAGTGGACATCTTTGTTATTAATATTTTATAATATGTAAACCACACATTGTAAGCTTTGCAAGGGAAAAAACATTTTCATTTTCGTTTTCATTACGTACGTCTGTAATGTTGTGACTGTCGCCCACAGGATGGCTGTGAGGTACATTATAAAGATATTAACTAACAACTTGCCACCTCCATCATTAACTAGATGGTATGATGAAAAAAATTTAAAATCAACTGATAAACACAAGAGTGAGTAAAGCAGGAGAGTCATCTGCTAGACGGCTGCTGGCACGGCTGGTTGTGTACAACAAGGCTTCACACTAGGCTTTTCCCTCAAGATAATGGTTTCACCCGGAGGGGAAATATCACGCTGCATATTCAAATTGGATTTTACATGCAGAGATGATGCATGTTCATTTTTTATTTTCAAAATTTATGGTGAGTTTGAAAGGCAATTTTCCTCACATATTCTGAACTTGTGTACAATACTTCACTAACGTTGTATTTAAAAACCCTCTCATTGAACGTGTTAATTAGGTTGTTGCTGTATATGCATGATATGCGTGTGTATGTACTTACCTATATGTGGTTGCAGGGTTCGAGTTAAAGCGCCTGGACGCTACTAGGTCACTTTCTCCCTGCTCTTAGAGCCTTATCATACCTCTCCTTAAAGCTATCTATGGATCTTGCCTCCTCTACTTCACTCTCCAGATTATTCCACTTCCTGACAGCTCTAAGGCTAAAGAAATACTTCCTAACATCCCAATGTCTCATCTGAGTTTTCAACTTCCAGTTCTGGTCCCTTATTCCTATGTCCCATCTCTGAAACATTCTAGCCTTGTCCACCTTGTTAATTCCTGTCAGTATTTTATACGTCGGTATCATGTTTTCCCTATCCCTCCTATCTTCTAGTGTCATCAGGTTGAGTTCCCTTAACTTGTTGCAACCTTTCGCACTTTTTTCAATTTCTTGACATCTTTGACTAGGTGTGGGTTCCATACCAGTGCTGCATACTCCAACATGGGCCTGACGTACACGGTGTACAGTGTCGTGAATGACTCTCTACTTAGATGTCTAAATGCTCTTCTCAGGTTTCCCAGGCGCCCATATGCTGCAGCGGTTATTTGACTGATGTGCGCCTTTTCCCTAAGTGAAATTTACAGCCTTTGATCCCCTAGCCTGTACTCCGTCTGTGGTCTTCTTTGTCCTTCCCCAATCTTCACGAATTATTACTTGGTGGGGTTAATTAAATTCCAAGAGCCATTTGTTGGACCAGGCTTGCAGACTATCCAGATTCCCTTGTAATCTTACCTGATCCTCGTCCGCTTGTATTCTCATTAGTGTCACATCATTAGCAAACAGGGACACCTCTGAATCTATTCCTTCCATCATATCATTCACACATATACAAGAAACAGCACCGGACCTAGGACTGACCCTTGTGAAACCCCCATTAGACACACATGGACTTACTCTGACACTTCATCATGTACCAACACTCTTTCCTGTCAGGTATTGTTTGATCCACTGCAGTACTTTCCCTACTATTCCTGCCTGTTCCTCTAATTTTTGAACCAGTCTCTTGTGTGGTACTGTGTCAAAAGCCTTCTTGCAGTCCAAAAAGATGCAGTCTATCCATCCCTCTCTTTCCTGTCTTACTTCTGTTACCTTGTCGTAGAACTCAAATAGATTTTTAACAGGATTTTCTATCCCTGAAGCCGTGCTGATTGTCATGTATAAGCCCAATCCCTTTTATGCGCTCTACCACTCATCTTCTCATAATCTTCTGCATGACTTTACATACTACACATGTTAATGACACTGGTCTGTAGTTTAATGCTACCTGCGTATCTCCTTTCTTAAAGTTTGGGACTACATTTGCTGTCTTCCATACCTCAGGTAGTTGCACTGTTTCGACAGGCGTTGTCAATTTAAATCTAGTTATACTCTAATTCTTGTAAACAACTTATATAACACCTTAGTGCAATTACAGCTGAGAGTTTTGTGCCTTTTTTATATCATTAGATTAAACTCAGTTGTACTATAGCTCATTCTAGCTCAATACATAGTCAGTACCAAATTCATTATATTAGACCATAGTGTAATTACTAGTGAGAGTCTGGTGCTATTTTTAATTTGTATTTTTATATCATTAGATTTAACCTAGTTGTACTATAGCTCATTCTAGCTCAATACATAGACTCCACAAAAGTCATTATATTAGACCTTAGTACAATTACAAGTGAGAGTCTTGTGCTATTTTTAATTTGTATTTTTATATTATTAGTTTATACCTAGTTGTACTTTAGCTCATTCCAGCACAACACATAGACAACATCAACTTCATTATGTGTATTAGTGACTATACTCTACATGACCAAAATGCTATAGCTATATACTTGTCCAAACTTCCCACCACTACAGATATCAGTACTAAAACTCAACACACAACTCAGGATATAAATAACCATAATTTAAACCTAGAAGATGATTGATCACGTTGACCCTGATCTAAACCTCCATAATCTGACACACAATCAAAACCTATTGTAAAGTAACTGCCTTTACTACACAGCATCACAAGCCACCACTATCCTAAACAATGCTAAAAGTCTATCAGTACTTAACTACAACATCAAGTCCTTAAGCAAACACTATGATAACCTCCTGGCACTCCTTGAATCACTAAAGACACCCTTCTCCTGCATTATTCTTACTGAGACCTGGCTTAAGCAGGACACAATAGATATCTACCCTCTACCAGGATACACAGCAATCCACAACTGCAGACCATACCAAGTTGGGGGTGGAATTGCAATCTATTACTCTAACGAATTATCTTGTATTAGCACCACTTGCTTTAGTGATGAATATGGAGAATACATTTTTGCTAATTTTACTGTAAAAAACCTTAAGACGCCTATAACAATCGGTGCCATTTACCGGATACCTCACACAAACATCCCAAATTTCAGTGAGAAATTAAAGTCACTAATAACAAACAGACAAATGAATAAGCACCACCTTCTCTTTGCTGGAGACTTCAACATCAACCTTGGCTTACTAGATGATCAGCCTGTAACTGATTTCATCAACAATGTGAACAACACACTTCTCATACCAACAATAACTAAACCAACCAGGCTCACTGAGACAAGTGCAACCATAATAGACCACATATGGACCAAAATACTAGCCCCCCTTAAATCAGGGATAATCACAGATAGCACTACAGACCACTACCCTACCTTCCTCTTGACAAACATTAGTAAACCACCACTTGAATACAACAAAGTCTCATTTAGACTCCATGACGAGGCCTCAGTAAGGAAGTTCACAGCTGACCTAGAGACTGTTGACTGGCCTACAGAATTCTCCAAGGCCAATGGTATTGATGACTGGACAGACATTTTTCTTAACAAATTACTTAGACTATACAACAAACATTGTCCTATAAAAACGAAACAGATCACAAACAAACGGTTTGGTTGCCCATGGCTAACCAGCACCATTCTGAAATCCATTGATAAGAAACACCAATATGAAAAGCAATATAGACAAGGCTTAATACACAAAGATATTCTTAAACACTATTCATCAGTCCTCACCAAAGTAATAAAGAAAGCCAAACAACTGTACTACTCCAGTAGATTCACTGACACAAGAGGAGATATAAAAAAGACCTGGAAAACACTCTCTCAGATTCTAGGGACCCACAAACTGAAAAAAAAACAAAAATATTGTCCTAACTAAACCTAATGAAACACCACTGCATCCCACTGACACAGCTAACAAGATAAACGACTTCTTCTCAACCATAGGTTCTAATCTCGCCAATAAAATCCCACATACCAATGCCCATGCCGGGGACTACCTAGATGGGAATTTCCCAAATTCCTTCTATCTTGCTCCAACTGAGCCCACGGAAGTCACCGAGGTTATAAAGTCACTTAAAAATAACTCAGGGAATCTGTCTCATGTCCCACCATTATTGTACAAGAGAACGGCCCATGTCCTCTCGCATGCTATCTCATTACTTTTTAACAAGTCACTAGAAACTAGCACCTTCCTGAAACTACTCAAGACGGCAAGGGTTACACCAATACATAAAGGTGGTGACCCTACAGATTTAAACAACTATAGGCCAATATCAAACTTACCATTGCTATCTAAAATCTTTGAGAAACTCGTGCACAGGAGACTATATTCATTTATAACGGCACAAAACATACTCAACCCCAGGCAATTTTGATTCAGGAAAAATAAAAGCACTAACGATGCAATCATAAAAATGCTAGATCTGCTTTACACAGCATTGGAAAATAAGGAATATCCACTAGGAATTTTTATTGACCTAAGAAAAGCTTTTGACACAGTAGACCACGGCATCCTACTCCACAAACTTGACCATTATGGTATAAGATACTAATAGGTATCAGTATGTCACCATTAAAGACACAGCATCAACAACATGGCCACTTGATACTGGAGTTCCGCAGGGAAGTGTCCTTGGTCCCCTGCTCTTCCTCATATACATCAACGATCTTCCAAACGTATCTCAACACCTGAACCCCATTCTCTTTGCTGACGACACGACTTATGTCATCTCTCACCCTAATCTTGCCACCCTCAACACCATTGTTAATGAGGAGCTGATCAAAATATGGACTTGGATGACAGCCAGTAAACTTACGCTTAACACTGACAAAACCTACTACATTATGTTTGGTAGCAGAGCAGGAGATGCGCAAATTAACATTAAGATCGACAACACTCTAATTGCCAGGCATAATGAGGGCAAATTCCTAGGCCTATACCTCGACAACAACCTGAACTTCAGCACCCATATCCAACACATAACCAAAAAAGTATCCAAAACGGTTGGGATCCTCTCCAAGATACGATACTACGTGCCGCAAACTGCCCTTCTCACACTATACCATTCACTTATATATCCATACCTCACCTATGCTATCTGTGCTTGGGGTTCAACTGCAGCAACACACCTAAAGTCAATAATAACCCAACAAAAAGCCGCAGTAAGAATAATCACTAAATCCCATCCCTGGCAACACCCCCCCCCCACTCTTCATAGATCTAAACTTACTCCCTGTTCAATACATCCACACTTACTACTGTGCAATCTACATCTACAGGACCTTAAATTCCAATATTAACCTTGACCTAAAACGCTTTCTTGATAGTTGTGACAGAACCCACAGGCACAACACCAGACACAAACATCTCTATGACATTCCCCGTGTCAAAGGCCCTAACATCTGGAACACCCTACCTGAAAATTCTAAAACTGCAGACACATTCATCACCTTCAAAACTACCATCAGAAAACATCTTATCTCCCTGATACACCCTGTCAACTAATTACACGAATACCACCTGGTGGTTCACACTTACACTCACTCACCCATTTGACCATAAACAGAAATATCAATCTCAATCTCAAAATAATGAATCTTAACTAGTCATAAGTTGGCCTGTGATACTCCAATACTGAAACTATGTATAGTGCCAAAACTAAACTCACAAACTAGTATTTAGTCACTTAGCCATAATACCAACTTACCTCATAATTTTGTAATATTTTAAACTTAAGATTTAATTTAAGTCTGCCCGAAATGCCTAGCCATGCTAGGTGTTCTAGTGGTACACTCTGTAATTATTATTTTACTACATGTAAACCACACAATAACCAAATTCTGTAAACTCAGCATTGTAATCCTTATAGAGAATAAACTTTGAATTGAATTGAATTGATGATTGTTGTTAGTGGCACACACAGTGCTTCTGCTCCCTCTCTCAGGACCCATGGAGAGATGTTGTCCTGTTCCTCCACCCTTGAGGTATCTAGCTCACTTAGCAGTCTATTCACTTCCTCCTCAGTTGTGTATAGTATGTCAAGCACTTGTTGGTGTATCCTTCCATCCCAGTTTGCTGGAGCCCTTTCTGTCTCCACTGAAAATACTTCCTTAAATCTCATTTTGAGTTCGTCCCTACCGTGTCATTTCTTATGATCCTCCCTCTCTCCTTCCTCTGCCTAATTACCTGGTTCTTGACTGTCGTTTTTCTCCTGATGTTGCTGTAAAACAGCTTTGGGTCAGATTTGACTTTCGTTGGTATGTCATTCTCGTATTGCCACTGGGCCTCCCTCCTTGTCCATGTATATTCGTTTCTGGCTCTTCGGTTAATCTCTTTATTCTCTTGGGTCATTTGTCTTCTGTACTTTTTCCATTCTCTAGCACACTTAGTTTTGGCCTCTCTATACCTTTCATTGAATCAAGGGCTCGTTCTGGTCTTCTCAGTTTCTGTTGCCCTTGGGTAGGAAGCTCTCCTCTGCCTCCTTGCATTTTGTGGTCACGTATTCCATCATTCCACCATTGTGCCTACTACATACATAGAACACTAAACTCGGATATAAACCCTCCCCTCAAACTTCTCCTTACCAACCTCAACAAAACATATGACCATAACACAAGACATAGATCACTCTTTGATGTTCCTCATGTCCATCTCACACTATGCAAAAACTTAATGCACGTAAAAGGCCCAAAAATCTGGAATTCATTACCTGTGAATATAAAAGAAATACTGTCTGTTTATCAATTCAAGATTCTTCTTAAGAACCACTTACTCGCCCACAACTAAATAAATACTGAATAACTGAATCTCATAAATGTATAACCTGTGACCCTATCAAACTATGTTTTTTTAATTACATTATCTAATATAATACTCCATTCTCTTGAATGTACAGTAACTCATCTAGTGACCATATGACCTGTTTCTGCGCTACAATGTACAGTAACTCATCTAGTGACCATATGACCTGTTTCTGCGCTACAATGTACAGTAAATCATCTAGTGACCATATGACCTGTTTCTGCGCTACAATGTACAGTAACTCATCTAGTGACCATATGACCTGTTTCTGCGCTACAATGTACAGTAACTCATCTAGTGACCATATGACCTGTTTCTGCGCTACAATGTACAGTAACTCATCTAGTGACCATATGACCTGTTTCTGCGCTACAATGTACAGTAACTCATCTAGTGACCATATGACCTGTTTCTGCGCTACAATGTACAGTAACTCATCTAGTGACCATATGACCTGTTTCTGCGCTACAATGTACAGTAACTCATCTAGTGACCATATGACCTGTTTCTGCGCTACAATGTACAGTAACTCATCTAGTGACCATATGACCTGTTTCTGCGCTACAATGTACAGTAACTCATCTAGTGACCATATGACCTGTTTCTGCGCTACAATGTACAGTAACTCATCTAGTGACCATATGACCTGTTTCTGCGCTACAATGTACAGTAACTCATCTAGTGACCATATGACCTGTTTCTGCGCTACAATGTACAGTAACTCATCTAGTGACCATATGACCTGTTTCTGCGCTACAATGTACAGTAACTCATCTAGTGACCATATGACCTGTTTCTGCGCTACAATGTACAGTAACTCATCTAGTGACCATATGACCTGTTTCTGCGCTACAATGTACAGTAACTCATCTAGTGACCATATGACCTGTTTCTGCGCTACAATGTACAGTAACTCATCTAGTGACCATATGACCTGTTTCTGCGCTACAATGTACAGTAACTCATCTAGTGACCATATGACCTGTTTCTGCGCTACAATGTACAGTAACTCATCTAGTGACCATATGACCTGTTTCTGCGCTACAATGTACAGTAACTCATCTAGTGACCATATGACCTGTTTCTGCGCTACAATGTACAGTAACTCATCTAGTGACCATATGACCTGTTTCTGCGCTACAATGTACAGTAACTCATCTAGTGATCATATGACCTGTTTCTGCGCTACAATGTACAGTAACTCATCTAGTGATCATATGACCTGTTTCTGCGCTACAATGTACAGTAACTCATCTAGTGATCATATGACCTGTTTCTGCGCTACAATGTACAGTAACTCATCTAGTGACCATATGACCTGTTTCTGCGCTACAATGTACAGTAACTCATCTAGTGACCATATGACCTGTTTCTGCGCTACAATGTACAGTAACTCATCTAGTGATCATATGACCTGTTTCTGCGCTACAATGTACAGTAACTCATCTAGTGATCATATGACCTGTTTCTGCGCTACAATGTACAGTAACTCATCTAGTGATCATATGACCTGTTTCTGCGCTACAATGTACAGTAACTCATCTAGTGACCATATGACCTGTTTCTGCGCTACAATGTACAGTAACTCATCTAGTGACCATATGACCTGTTTCTGCGCTACAATGTACAGTAACTCATCTAGTGACCATATGACCTGTTTCTGCGCTACAATGTACAGTAACTCATCTAGTGACCATATGACCTGTTTCTGCGCTACAATGTACAGTAACTCATCTAGTGACCATATGACCTGTTTCTGCGCTACAATGTACAGTAACTCATCTAGTGACCATATGACCTGTTTCTGCGCTACAATGTACAGTAACTCATCTAGTGACCATATGACCTGTTTCTGCGCTACAATGTACAGTAACTCATCTAGTGACCATATGACCTGTTTCTGCGCTACAATGTACAGTAACTCATCTAGTGACCATATGACCTGTTTCTGCGCTACAATGTACAGTAACTCATCTAGTGACCATATGACCTGTTTCTGCGCTACAATGTACAGTAACTCATCTAGTGACCATATGACCTGTTTCTGCGCTACAATGTACAGTAACTCATCTAGTGACCATATGACCTGTTTCTGCGCTACAATGTACAGTAACTCATCTAGTGACATATGACCTGTTTCTGCGCTACAATGTACAGTAACTCATCTAGTGATCATATGACCTGTTTCTGCGCTACAATGTACAGTAACTCATCTAGTGATCATATGACCTGTTTCTGCGCTACAATGTACAGTAACTCATCTAGTGATCATATGACCTGTTTCTGCGCTACAATGTACAGTAACTCATCTAGTGACCATATGACCTGTTTCTGCGCTACAATGTACAGTAACTCATCTAGTGACCATATGACCTGTTTCTGCGCTACAATGTACAGTAACTCATCTAGTGACCATATGACCTGTTTCTGCGCTACAATGTACAGTAACTCATCTAGTGACCATATGACCTGTTTCTGCGCTACAATGTACAGTAACTCATCTAGTGACCATATGACCTGTTTCTGCGCTACAATGTACAGTAACTCATCTAGTGACCATATGACCTGTTTCTGCGCTACAATGTACAGTAACTCATCTAGTGATCATATGACCTGTTTCTGCGCTACAATGTACAGTAACTCATCTAGTGATCATATGACCTGTTTCTGCGCTACAATGTACAGTAACTCATCTAGTGATCATATGACCTGTTTCTGCGCTACAATGTACAGTAACTCATCTAGTGACCATATGACCTGTTTCTGCGCTACAATGTACAGTAACTCATCTAGTGATCATATGACCTGTTTCTGCGCTACAATGTACAGTAACTCATCTAGTGACCATATGACCTGTTTCTGCGCTACAATGTACAGTAACTCATCTAGTGATCATATGACCTGTTTCTGCGCTACAATGTACAGTAACTCATCTAGTGACCATATGACCTGTTTCTGCGCTACAATGTACAGTAACTCATCTAGTGACCATATGACCTGTTTCTGCGCTACAATGTACAGTAACTCATCTAGTGACCATATGACCTGTTTCTGCGCTACAATGTACAGTAACTCATCTAGTGACCATATGACCTGTTTCTGCGCTACAATGTACAGTAACTCATCTAGTGACCATATGACCTGTTTCTGCGCTACAATGTACAGTAACTCATCTAGTGACCATATGACCTGTTTCTGCGCTACAATGTACAGTAACTCATCTAGTGACCATATGACCTGTTTCTGCGCTACAATGTACAGTAACTCATCTAGTGACCATATGACCTGTTTCTGCGCTACAATGTACAGTAACTCATCTAGTGACCATATGACCTGTTTCTGCGCTACAATGTACAGTAACTCATCTAGTGACCATATGACCTGTTTCTGCGCTACAATGTACAGTAACTCATCTAGTGACCATATGACCTGTTTCTGCGCTACAATGTACAGTAACTCATCTAGTGACCATATGACCTGTTTCTGCGCTACAATGTACAGTAACTCATCTAGTGACCATATGACCTGTTTCTGCGCTACAATGTACAGTAACTCATCTAGTGACCATATGACCTGTTTCTGCGCTACAATGTACAGTAACTCATCTAGTGACCATATGACCTGTTTCTGCGCTACAATGTACAGTAACTCATCTAGTGACCATATGACCTGTTTCTGCGCTACAATGTACAGTAACTCATCTAGTGACCATATGACCTGTTTCTGCGCTACAATGTACAGTAACTCATCTAGTGACCATATGACCTGTTTCTGCGCTACAATGTACAGTAACTCATCTAGTGACCATATGACCTGTTTCTGCGCTACAATGTACAGTAACTCATCTAGTGACCATATGACCTGTTTCTGCGCTACAATGTACAGTAACTCATCTAGTGACCATATGACCTGTTTCTGCGCTACAATGTACAGTAACTCATCTAGTGACCATGTGACCTGTTTCTGCGCTACAATGTACAGTAACTCATCTAGTGACCATGTGACCTGTTTCTGCGCTACAATGTACAGTAACTCATCTAGTGACCATATGACCTGTTTCTGCGCTACAATGTACAGTAACTCATCTAGTGACCATGTGACCTGTTTCTGCGCTACAATGTACAGTAACTCATCTAGTGACCATATGACCTGTTTCTGCGCTACAATGTACAGTAACTCATCTAGTGACCATATGACCTGTTTCTGCGCTACAATGTACAGTAACTCATCTAGTGACCATATGACCTGTTTCTGCGCTACAATGTACAGTAACTCATCTAGTGATCATATGACCTGTTTCTGCGCTACAATGTACAGTAACTCATCTAGTGATCATATGACCTGTTTCTGCGCTACAATGTACAGTAACTCATCTAGTGACCATATGACCTGTTTCTGCGCTACAATGTACAGTAACTCATCTAGTGATCATGTGACCTGTTTCTGCGCTACAATGTACAGTAACTCATCTAGTGATCATGTGACCTGTTTCTGCGCTACAATGTACAGTAACTCATCTAGTGACCATATGACCTGTTTCTGCGCTACAATGTACAGTAACTCATCTAGTGATCATGTGACCTGTTTCTGCGCTACAATGTACAGTAACTCATCTAGTGACCTCATCTAGTGACCATATGACCTGTTTTCTGCGCTACAATGTACAGTAACTCATCTAGTGACCATCTGACCTGTTTCTGCGCTACAATGTACAGTAACTCATCTAGTGACCATCAATGTACAGTAACTCATCTAGTGACCATATGACCTGTTTCTGCGCTACAATGTACAGTAACTCATCTAGTGACCATATGACCTGTTTCTGCGCTACAATGTACAGTAACTCATCTAGTGACCATATGACCTGTTTCTGCGCTACAATGTACAGTAACTCATCTAGTGACCATATGACCTGTTTCTGCGCTACAATGTACAGTAACTCATCTAGTGACCATATGACCTGTTTCTGCGCTACAATGTACAGTAACTCATCTAGTGACCATATGACCTGTTTCTGCGCTACAATGTACAGTAACTCATCTAGTGACCATATGACCTGTTTCTGCGCTACAATGTACAGTAACTCATCTAGTGACCATATGACCTGTTTCTGCGCTACAATGTACAGTAACTCATCTAGTGACCATATGACCTGTTTCTGCGCTACAATGTACAGTAACTCATCTAGTGACCATATGACCTGTTTCTGCGCTACAATGTACAGTAACTCATCTAGTGACCATATGACCTGTTTCTGCGCTACAATGTACAGTAACTCATCTAGTGACCATATGACCTGTTTCTGCGCTACAATGTACAGTAACTCATCTAGTGACCATATGACCTGTTTCTGCGCTACAATGTACAGTAACTCATCTAGTGACCATATGACCTGTTTCTGCGCTACAATGTACAGTAACTCATCTAGTGACCATATGACCTGTTTCTGCGCTACAATGTACAGTAACTCATCTAGTGACCATATGACCTGTTTCTGCGCTACAATGTACAGTAACTCATCTAGTGACCATATGACCTGTTTCTGCGCTACAATGTACAGTAACTCATCTAGTGACCATATGACCTGTTTCTGCGCTACAATGTAGTAACTCATCTAGTGAATATGACCTGTTTATTCGCTACAATGTACAGTAACTCATCTAGTGACCATATGACCTGTTTCTGCGCTACAATGTACAGTAACTCATCTAGTGACCATATGACCTGTTTCTGCGCTACAATGTACAGTAACTCATCTAGTGACCATATGACCTGTTTCTGCGCTACAATGTACAGTAACTCATCTAGTGACCATATGACCTGTTTCTGCGCTACAATGTACAGTAACTCATCTAGTGACCATATGACCTGTTTCTGCGCTACAATGTACAGTAACTCATCTAGTGACCATATGACCTGTTTCTGCGCTACAATGTACAGTAACTCATCTAGTGACCATATGACCTGTTTCTGCGCTACAATGTACAGTAACTCATCTAGTGACCATATGACCTGTTTCTGCGCTACAATGTACAGTAACTCATCTAGTGACCATATGACCTGTTTCTGCGCTACAATGTACAGTAACTCATCTAGTGACCATATGACCTGTTTCTGCGCTACAATGTACAGTAACTCATCTAGTGACCATATGACCTGTTTCTGCGCTACAATGTACAGTAACTCATCTAGTGACCATATGACCTGTTTCTGCGCTACAATGTACAGTAACTCATCTAGTGACCATATGACCTGTTTCTGCGCTACAATGTACAGTAACTCATCTAGTGACCATATGACCTGTTTCTGCGCTACAATGTACAGTAACTCATCTAGTGACCATATGACCTGTTTCTGCGCTACAATGTACAGTAACTCATCTAGTGACCATATGACCTGTTTCTGCGCTACAATGTACAGTAACTCATCTAGTGACCATATGACCTGTTTCTGCGCTACAATGTACAGTAACTCATCTAGTGACCATATGACCTGTTTCTGCGCTACAATGTACAGTAACTCATCTAGTGACCATATGACCTGTTTCTGCGCTACAATGTACAGTAACTCATCTAGTGACCATATGACCTGTTTCTGCGCTACAATGTACAGTAACTCATCTAGTGACCATATGACCTGTTTCTGCGCTACAATGTACAGTAACTCATCTAGTGACCATATGACCTGTTTCTGCGCTACAATGTACAGTAACTCATCTAGTGACCATATGACCTGTTTCTGCGCTACAATGTACAGTAACTCATCTAGTGACCATATGACCTGTTTCTGCGCTACAATGTACAGTAACTCATCTAGTGACCATATGACCTGTTTCTGCGCTACAATGTACAGTAACTCATCTAGTGACCATATGACCTGTTTCTGCGCTACAATGTACAGTAACTCATCTAGTGACCATATGACCTGTTTTGCGCTACAATGTACAGTAACTCATCTAGTGACCATATGACCTGTTTCTGCGCTACAATGTACAGTAACTCATCTAGTGACCATATGACCTGTTTCTGCGCTACAATGTACAGTAACTCATCTAGTGACCATATGACCTGTTTCTGCGCTACAATGTACAGTAACTCATCTAGTGACCATATGACCTGTTTCTGCGCTACAATGTACAGTAACTCATCTAGTGACCATATGACCTGTTTCTGCGCTACAATGTACAGTAACTCATCTAGTGACCATATGACCTGTTTCTGCGCTACAATGTACAGTAACTCATCTAGTGACCATATGACCTGTTTCTGCGCTACAATGTACAGTAACTCATCTAGTGACCATATGACCTGTTTCTGCGCTACAATGTACAGTAACTCATCTAGTGACCATATGACCTGTTTCTGCGCTACAATGTACAGTAACTCATCTAGTGACCATATGACCTGTTTCTGCGCTACAATGTACAGTAACTCATCTAGTGACCATATGACCTGTTTCTGCGCTACAATGTACAGTAACTCATCTAGTGACCATATGACCTGTTTCTGCGCTACAATGTACAGTAACTCATCTAGTGACCATATGACCTGTTTCTGCGCTACAATGTACAGTAACTCATCTAGTGACCATATGACCTGTTTCTGCGCTACAATGTACAGTAACTCATCTAGTGACCATATGACCTGTTTCTGCGCTACAATGTACAGTAACTCATCTAGTGACCATATGACCTGTTTCTGCGCTACAATGTACAGTAACTCATCTAGTGACCATATGACCTGTTTCTGCGCTACAATGTACAGTAACTCATCTAGTGACCATATGACCTGTTTCTGCGCTACAATGTACAGTAACTCATCTAGTGACCATATGACCTGTTTCTGCGCTACAATGTACAGTAACTCATCTAGTGACCATATGACCTGTTTCTGCGCTACAATGTACAGTAACTCATCTAGTGACCATATGACCTGTTTCTGCGCTACAATGTACAGTAACTCATCTAGTGACCATATGACCTGTTTCTGCGCTACAATGTACAGTAACTCATCTAGTGACCATATGACCTGTTTCTGCGCTACAATGTACAGTAACTCATCTAGTGACCATATGACCTGTTTCTGCGCTACAATGTACAGTAACTCATCTAGTGACCATATGACCTGTTTCTGCGCTACAATGTACAGTAACTCATCTAGTGACCATATGACCTGTTTCTGCGCTACAATGTACAGTAACTCATCTAGTGACCATATGACCTGTTTCTGCGCTACAATGTACAGTAACTCATCTAGTGACCATATGACCTGTTTCTGCGCTACAATGTACAGTAACTCATCTAGTGACCATATGACCTGTTTCTGCGCTACAATGTACAGTAACTCATCTAGTGACCATATGACCTGTTTCTGCGCTACAATGTACAGTAACTCATCTAGTGACCATATGACCTGTTTCTGCGCTACAATGTACAGTAACTCATCTAGTGACCATATGACCTGTTTCTGCGCTACAATGTACAGTAACTCATCTAGTGACCATATGACCTGTTTCTGCGCTACAATGTACAGTAACTCATCTAGTGACCATATGACCTGTTTCTGCGCTACAATGTACAGTAACTCATCTAGTGACCATATGACCTGTTTCTGCGCTACAATGTACAGTAACTCATCTAGTGACCATATGACCTGTTTCTGCGCTACAATGTACAGTAACTCATCTAGTGACCATATGACCTGTTTCTGCGCTACAATGTACAGTAACTCATCTAGTGACCATATGACCTGTTTCTGCGCTACAATGTACAGTAACTCATCTAGTGACCATATGACCTGTTTCTGCGCTACAATGTACAGTAACTCATCTAGTGACCATATGACCTGTTTCTGCGCTACAATGTACAGTAACTCATCTAGTGACCATATGACCTGTTTCTGCGCTACAATGTACAGTAACTCATCTAGTGACCATATGACCTGTTTCTGCGCTACAATGTACAGTAACTCATCTAGTGACCATATGACCTGTTTCTGCGCTACAATGTACAGTAACTCATCTAGTGACCATATGACCTGTTTCTGCGCTACAATGTACAGTAACTCATCTAGTGACCATATGACCTGTTTCTGCGCTACAATGTACAGTAACTCATCTAGTGACCATATGACCTGTTTCTGCGCTACAATGTACAGTAACTCATCTAGTGACCATATGACCTGTTTCTGCGCTACAATGTACAGTAACTCATCTAGTGACCATATGACCTGTTTCTGCGCTACAATGTACAGTAACTCATCTAGTGACCATATGACCTGTTTCTGCGCTACAATGTACAGTAACTCATCTAGTGACCATATGACCTGTTTCTGCGCTACAATGTACAGTAACTCATCTAGTGACCATATGACCTGTTTCTGCGCTACAATGTACAGTAACTCATCTAGTGACCATATGACCTGTTTCTGCGCTACAATGTACAGTAACTCATCTAGTGACCATATGACCTGTTTCTGCGCTACAATGTACAGTAACTCATCTAGTGACCATATGACCTGTTTCTGCGCTACAATGTACAGTAACTCATCTAGTGACCATATGACCTGTTTCTGCGCTACAATGTACAGTAACTCATCTAGTGACCATATGACCTGTTTCTGCGCTACAATGTACAGTAACTCATCTAGTGACCATATGACCTGTTTCTGCGCTACAATGTACAGTAACTCATCTAGTGACCATATGACCTGTTTCTGCGCTACAATGTACAGTAACTCATCTAGTGACCATATGACCTGTTTCTGCGCTACAATGTACAGTAACTCATCTAGTGACCATATGACCTGTTTCTGCGCTACAATGTACAGTAACTCATCTAGTGACCATATGACCTGTTTCTGCGCTACAATGTACAGTAACTCATCTAGTGACCATATGACCTGTTTCTGCGCTACAATGTACAGTAACTCATCTAGTGACCATATGACCTGTTTCTGCGCTACAATGTACAGTAACTCATCTAGTGACCATATGACCTGTTTCTGCGCTACAATGTACAGTAACTCATCTAGTGACCATATGACCTGTTTCTGCGCTACAATGTACAGTAACTCATCTAGTGACCATATGACCTGTTTCTGCGCTACAATGTACAGTAACTCATCTAGTGACCATATGACCTGTTTCTGCGCTACAATGTACAGTAACTCATCTAGTGACCATATGACCTGTTTCTGCGCTACAATGTACAGTAACTCATCTAGTGACCATATGACCTGTTTCTGCGCTACAATGTACAGTAACTCATCTAGTGACCATATGACCTGTTTCTGCGCTACAATGTACAGTAACTCATCTAGTGACCATATGACCTGTTTCTGCGCTACAATGTACAGTAACTCATCTAGTGACCATATGACCTGTTTCTGCGCTACAATGTACAGTAACTCATCTAGTGACCATATGACCTGTTTCTGCGCTACAATGTACAGTAACTCATCTAGTGACCATATGACCTGTTTCTGCGCTACAATGTACAGTAACTCATCTAGTGACCATATGACCTGTTTCTGCGCTACAATGTACAGTAACTCATCTAGTGACCATATGACCTGTTTCTGCGCTACAATGTACAGTAACTCATCTAGTGACCATATGACCTGTTTCTGCGCTACAATGTACAGTAACTCATCTAGTGACCATATGACCTGTTTCTGCGCTACAATGTACAGTAACTCATCTAGTGACCATATGACCTGTTTCTGCGCTACAATGTACAGTAACTCATCTAGTGACCATATGACCTGTTTCTGCGCTACAATGTACAGTAACTCATCTAGTGACCATATGACCTGTTTCTGCGCTACAATGTACAGTAACTCATCTAGTGACCATATGACCTGTTTCTGCGCTACAATGTACAGTAACTCATCTAGTGACCATATGACCTGTTTCTGCGCTACAATGTACAGTAACTCATCTAGTGACCATATGACCTGTTTCTGCGCTACAATGTACAGTAACTCATCTAGTGACCATATGACCTGTTTCTGCGCTACAATGTACAGTAACTCATCTAGTGACCATATGACCTGTTTCTGCGCTACAATGTACAGTAACTCATCTAGTGACCATATGACCTGTTTCTGCGCTACAATGTACAGTAACTCATCTAGTGACCATATGACCTGTTTCTGCGCTACAATGTACAGTAACTCATCTAGTGACCATATGACCTGTTTCTGCGCTACAATGTACAGTAACTCATCTAGTGACCATATGACCTGTTTCTGCGCTACAATGTACAGTAACTCATCTAGTGATCATATGACCTGTTTCTGCGCTACAATGTACAGTAACTCATCTAGTGACCATATGACCTGTTTCTGCGCTACAATGTACAGTAACTCATCTAGTGACCATATGACCTGTTTCTGCGCTACAATGTACAGTAACTCATCTAGTGACCATATGACCTGTTTCTGCGCTACAATGTACAGTAACTCATCTAGTGACCATATGACCTGTTTCTGCGCTACAATGTACAGTAACTCATCTAGTGACCATATGACCTGTTTCTGCGCTACAATGTACAGTAACTCATCTAGTGACCATATGACCTGTTTCTGCGCTACAATGTACAGTAACTCATCTAGTGACCATATGACCTGTTTCTGCGCTACAATGTACAGTAACTCATCTAGTGATCATATGACCTGTTTCTGCGCTACAATGTACAGTAACTCATCTAGTGATCATATGACCTGTTTCTGCGCTACAATGTACAGTAACTCATCTAGTGACCATATGACCTGTTTCTGCGCTACAATGTACAGTAACTCATCTAGTGACCATATGACCTGTTTCTGCGCTACAATGTACAGTAACTCATCTAGTGACCATATGACCTGTTTCTGCGCTACAATGTACAGTAACTCATCTAGTGACCATATGACCTGTTTCTGCGCTACAATGTACAGTAACTCATCTAGTGACCATATGACCTGTTTCTGCGCTACAATGTACAGTAACTCATCTAGTGACCATATGACCTGTTTCTGCGCTACAATGTACAGTAACTCATCTAGTGATCATATGACCTGTTTCTGCGCTACAATGTACAGTAACTCATCTAGTGACCATATGACCTGTTTCTGCGCTACAATGTACAGTAACTCATCTAGTGACCATATGACCTGTTTCTGCGCTACAATGTACAGTAACTCATCTAGTGACCATATGACCTGTTTCTGCGCTACAATGTACAGTAACTCATCTAGTGACCATATGACCTGTTTCTGCGCTACAATGTACAGTAACTCATCTAGTGACCATATGACCTGTTTCTGCGCTACAATGTACAGTAACTCATCTAGTGACCATATGACCTGTTTCTGCGCTACAATGTACAGTAACTCATCTAGTGACCATATGACCTGTTTCTGCGCTACAATGTACAGTAACTCATCTAGTGACCATATGACCTGTTTCTGCGCTACAATGTACAGTAACTCATCTAGTGACCATATGACCTGTTTCTGCGCTACAATGTACAGTAACTCATCTAGTGACCATATGACCTGTTTCTGCGCTACAATGTACAGTAACTCATCTAGTGACCATATGACCTGTTTCTGCGCTACAATGTACAGTAACTCATCTAGTGACCATATGACCTGTTTCTGCGCTACAATGTACAGTAACTCATCTAGTGACCATATGACCTGTTTCTGCGCTACAATGTACAGTAACTCATCTAGTGACCATATGACCTGTTTCTGCGCTACAATGTACAGTAACTCATCTAGTGACCATATGACCTGTTTCTGCGCTACAATGTACAGTAACTCATCTAGTGATCATATGACCTGTTTCTGCGCTACAATGTACAGTAACTCATCTAGTGACCATATGACCTGTTTCTGCGCTACAATGTACAGTAACTCATCTAGTGACCATATGACCTGTTTCTGCGCTACAATGTACAGTAACTCATCTAGTGACCATATGACCTGTTTCTGCGCTACAATGTACAGTAACTCATCTAGTGACCATATGACCTGTTTCTGCGCTACAATGTACAGTAACTCATCTAGTGACCATATGACCTGTTTCTGCGCTACAATGTACAGTAACTCATCTAGTGACCATATGACCTGTTTCTGCGCTACAATGTACAGTAACTCATCTAGTGACCATATGACCTGTTTCTGCGCTACAATGTACAGTAACTCATCTAGTGACCATATGACCTGTTTCTGCGCTACAATGTACAGTAACTCATCTAGTGACCATATGACCTGTTTCTGCGCTACAATGTACAGTAACTCATCTAGTGATCATATGACCTGTTTCTGCGCTACAATGTACAGTAACTCATCTAGTGATCATATGACCTGTTTCTGCGCTACAATGTACAGTAACTCATCTAGTGATCATATGACCTGTTTCTGCGCTACAATGTACAGTAACTCATCTAGTGATCATATGACCTGTTTCTGCGCTACAATGTACAGTAACTCATCTAGTGATCATATGACCTGTTTCTGCGCTACAATGTACAGTAACTCATCTAGTGACCATATGACCTGTTTCTGCGCTACAATGTACAGTAACTCATCTAGTGACCATATGACCTGTTTCTGCGCTACAATGTACAGTAACTCATCTAGTGACCATATGACCTGTTTCTGCGCTACAATGTACAGTAACTCATCTAGTGACCATATGACCTGTTTCTGCGCTACAATGTACAGTAACTCATCTAGTGATCATATGACCTGTTTCTGCGCTACAATGTACAGTAACTCATCTAGTGATCATATGACCTGTTTCTGCGCTACAATGTACAGTAACTCATCTAGTGATCATATGACCTGTTTCTGCGCTACAATGTACAGTAACTCATCTAGTGATCATATGACCTGTTTCTGCGCTACAATGTACAGTAACTCATCTAGTGATCATATGACCTGTTTCTGCGCTACAATGTACAGTAACTCATCTAGTGATCATATGACCTGTTTCTGCGCTACAATGTACAGTAACTCATCTAGTGATCATATGACCTGTTTCTGCGCTACAATGTACAGTAACTCATCTAGTGACCATATGACCTGTTTCTGCGCTACAATGTACAGTAACTCATCTAGTGATCATATGACCTGTTTCTGCGCTACAATGTACAGTAACTCATCTAGTGATCATATGACCTGTTTCTGCGCTACAATGTACAGTAACTCATCTAGTGATCATATGACCTGTTTCTGCGCTACAATGTACAGTAACTCATCTAGTGATCATATGACCTGTTTCTGCGCTACAATGTACAGTAACTCATCTAGTGATCATATGACCTGTTTCTGCGCTACAATGTACAGTAACTCATCTAGTGATGATATGACCTGTTTCTGCGCTACAATGTACAGTAACTCATCTAGTGATCATATGACCTGTTTCTGCGCTACAATGTACAGTAACTCATCTAGTGATCATATGACCTGTTTCTGCGCTACAATGTACAGTAACTCATCTAGTGATCATATGACCTGTTTCTGCGCTACAATGTACAGTAACTCATCTAGTGATCATATGACCTGTTTCTGCGCTACAATGTACAGTAACTCATCTAGTGATCATATGACCTGTTTCTGCGCTACAATGTACAGTAACTCATCTAGTGACCATATGACCTGTTTCTGCGCTACAATGTACAGTAACTCATCTAGTGATGATATGACCTGTTTCTGCGCTACAATGTACAGTAACTCATCTAGTGATCATATGACCTGTTTCTGCGCTACAATGTACAGTAACTCATCTAGTGATCATATGACCTGTTTCTGCGCTACAATGTACAGTAACTCATCTAGTGATCATATGACCTGTTTCTGCGCTACAATGTACAGTAACTCATCTAGTGATCATATGACCTGTTTCTGCGCTACAATGTACAGTAACTCATCTAGTGATCATATGACCTGTTTCTGCGCTACAATGTACAGTAACTCATCTAGTGATCATATGACCTGTTTCTGCGCTACAATGTACAGTAACTCATCTAGTGATCATATGACCTGTTTCTGCGCTACAATGTACAGTAACTCATCTAGTGATCATATGACCTGTTTCTGCGCTACAATGTACAGTAACTCATCTAGTGATCATATGACCTGTTTCTGCGCTACAATGTACAGTAACTCATCTAGTGACCATATGACCTGTTTCTGCGCTACAATGTACAGTAACTCATCTAGTGACCATATGACCTGTTTCTGCGCTACAATGTACAGTAACTCATCTAGTGACCATATGACCTGTTTCTGCGCTACAATGTACAGTAACTCATCTAGTGATCATATGACCTGTTTCTGCGCTACAATGTACAGTAACTCATCTAGTGACCATATGACCTGTTTCTGCGCTACAATGTACAGTAACTCATCTAGTGATCATATGACCTGTTTCTGCGCTACAATGTACAGTAACTCATCTAGTGACCATATGACCTGTTTCTGCGCTACAATGTACAGTAACTCATCTAGTGACCATATGACCTGTTTCTGCGCTACAATGTACAGTAACTCATCTAGTGACCATATGACCTGTTTCTGCGCTACAATGTACAGTAACTCATCTAGTGACCATATGACCTGTTTCTGCGCTACAATGTACAGTAACTCATCTAGTGACCATATGACCTGTTTCTGCGCTACAATGTACAGTAACTCATCTAGTGACCATATGACCTGTTTCTGCGCTACAATGTACAGTAACTCATCTAGTGACCATATGACCTGTTTCTGCGCTACAATGTACAGTAACTCATCTAGTGACCATATGACCTGTTTCTGCGCTACAAATTATTGATTTTACTCCATATGATTCTATTATATTATACATTGTTATGCTATAAATTTGTATAACTTTAATGTTTCTTATTTGAAATAATCATTTGTACTTCATGTTGTAATTTGTTTACTGTAATTTTTACCACTGAATATATCATTGTTTAGTTAATCTTAAGTTAATTTTAAGCTGCCCATAATGTTCTGCATACAAGGGGCTTTTAGCATGTACACCCAATCATTATATTTCTTTGTACAACTATGTACATGTCCAAATAAAAAATAAATAAATAAAAAATAAATAAATTTAATTTACTGTTTTTCCCACCAGTTCTCTTTTCCACTGTACCTGAAAGTTAAGACACATGTGCAACATCTGGATATCTTTATTGTAGTAGACGTTTCGCCATCCAGTGGCTTTATCAATACAGATTCTAGGACATAATAGGAAGACAGTAGAACTATATACAAAAGATGAGGTAATTAGTCCCTCGGCCTTGGAGTTAGTGTTCACAGCATCGTGGTGGAGGAGAATCTGGAGCAAAGACAAGAAGACTGGCGGTTTATATAGGCGTCAGTGGATAGGGACGGGCAGCAGACGAGGGCAAAGTCACTGGTAGGCGGGATTCCCCAGTGGAAGTAGGTCCTTCCCAAAGAGATGGGTTAGTTGCAGCAGCCGTGAAGGTCTTGTAGATGTCCTCTGAACCAAGATTCCATGATGTTGCAGTGTCTGTGCACGGCTGCTGCAACTAACCCATCTCTTTGGGAAGGACCTACTTCCACTGGGGAATCCCGCCTACCAGTGACTTTGCCCTCGTCTGCTGCCCGTCCCTATCCACTGACGCCTATATAAACCGCCAGTCTTCTTGTCTTTGCTCCAGATTCTCCTCCACCACGATGCTGTGAACACTAACTCCAAGGCCGAGGGACTGATTACCTCATCTTTTGTATATAGTTCTACTGTCTTCCTATTATGTCCTAGAATCTGTATTGATAAAGCCACTGGATGGCGAAACGTCTACTACAATAAAGATATCCAGATGTTGCACATGTGTCTTAACTTTCATATTGTCGGTATTTTATACTTTTCTTGCACAACTTGTCAGACACTGCAACATCATGGAATCTTGGTTCAGAGGACATCTACAAGACCTTCACGGCTGCTGCAACTAACCCATCTCTTTGGGAAGGACCTACTTCCACTGGGGAATCCCGCCTACCAGTGACTTTGCCCTCGTCTGCTGCCCGTCCCTATCCACTGACGCCTATATAAACCGCCAGTCTTCTTGTCTTTGCTCCAGATTCTCCTCCACCACGATGCTGTGAACACTAACTCCAAGGCCGAGGGACTGATTACCTCATCTTTTGTATATAGTTCTACTGTCTTCCTATTATGTCCTAGAATCTGTATTGATAAAGCCACTGGATGGCGAAACGTCTACTACAATAAAGATATCCAGATGTTGCACATGTGTCTTAACTTTCATATTGTCGGTATTTTATACCTTTCTTGCTCCACTGTACCTCATGCAGGAAATTCCTCATGGCTGTGTAATCCCTTTTTTGTTGTTTGGCGTTTCCTGTTCTGCACGTACTGCTTCACTCTTTTCTTATAACTTTACAATGTATTCAAAGCTCAGGACCAAGTGATCACTAGCTCCGAGAGGCCTTTCATATGTAATGTCCTCACTCTCTGAACTATTCAAGGTGAATATGAGATCCAGCCTTGCTGGTTCATCCTCTTCTCTCTCTCTCTCTCTGGTAGTGTCCCTAACATGATGATGCATGAGGTTTTCCAGTACTACCTCCATCATCTTAGGTCTCTACGTTTTTGCTCCCCCATGTGGATTCAGGTTTTCAAAGTCAATCTCCTTGCGTTTGAAATCAACCACAACTAATAACTCTGCCCTACCCACATGGGCCTTTCTGGCCACTTCAGCTAGTGTGTCGACCATTGCTCTGTTGCTCTCATAATATTCTTGTCTTGTCCTCCTGCTATTCTGTGGCAGGTTGTACATCACTGCTATCATCACCTTGGGACCCCTAGTCTGAAGTGTTCCCTTGCTTCTTTCTGTCCATTCCTTCCGTTTCCTCAAAACTCCACTGGTTTTTGATGAGCAGTGCAATTATTCTGCTCCCTCTAACTTTCCTCAGGGTCTGATATCTGGATGGAAAGATCACATCTGTTATCATCCCTGTGAGCTTTATTTCTGTGAGCACTGTGATGTTTGGGGATGCCTCCATGATTCTTTCAAGCCACTCCTTACATTTATTTGTCGTTTCATCTGCATTGGTGTTTCATACCTTCATCTTCTTTTGCAATACTGTGTTCTGGGGGGGGGCTGGGGGGAGTGGGAGACCTGGCAAGATACTATAGGAGAGTGCTGTGAATGTGGAGTTTGTGGTGAGGGAGAATGATGTGGGTGTAGAGTGTGGGTTGTTTTGGGTTACACAAATAACCCGCACATAAAAGAGAGAAGCTTACGACGACGTTTCGGTCCGACTTGGACCATTGACAAAGTCACACTAACAGAGGTGGAGCAGGAAGGCTATATATAGGCAGGAAGAGGTGGAGGTAGTAGTAGTAGTAGTAGTAGTAGTACAAGAATTGTATATAATACCGACAGGATGAAATGACACATGCACAACACCCGGGCATCCCCACCGTAGACGTTTCACCATCCAGTCAGCCACTGGATGGCGAAACGTCCACAACAAAGACAACCAGACGCCGCACATGTGTCTTAATTTCATCAGTAGTTGTAGTAGAAGAAGAAGAGGTAGCAGTAGTGGTAGTGGTAGAAGTGGGAAATAAGGAAGACGAGCCAGTCAAATACAAAGGAAGGGGAGCACTGCAAGAGAGCTAGAAACCCACAGAGGGAGAGCAAGCGCACCGAGGTGCGTGAAAGGGGAAGTGGTGAAATAAAATAAATGAAGAAGGAACAGAAACACGAGACAGGAGAGAGAAAGACAACCCAGAGGAGAAAAGGAGAGAGGAAAGGGGAAGAGGAAGAAGAAAAAGAAGAAGAAGAAGAAGAAGAAGAAGAAGAAGAAGAAGAAAAAAAAATGAGGATTCAGGTTACTTAACCTGAATCCTCATTTTTTCTTTTTCTTCTTCTTCTTCTTCTTCTTCTTCTTCTTCTTTTTCTTCTTCCTCTTCCCCTTTCCTCTCTCCTTTTCTCCTCTGGGTTGTCTTTCTCTCTCCTGTCTCGTGTTTCTGTTCCTTCTTCATTTATTTTATTTCACCACTACTACTACTACTACCTCCACCTCTTCCTGCCTATATAAGAACATAAGAACATAAGAACGAAGGAACACTGCAGAAGGCCTACTGGCCCATGCGAGGCAGGTCCAAGTCTCCTACCGGCTTAAGCCAATGCACCCAACCTAGTCAGGTCAGGTCACATTGACTTAAGGGAGGAACACGGCAACCGACCTGGTAGCACAAGCTATCAGGTCTAACTCACACCCACCCACATCCACTCATGTATTTATCCAACCTATTTTTAAAGCTACACAACGTTCTGGCCTCTATAACGGTACTTGGGAGTTTGTTCCACTCATCCACAACTCTATTACCAAACCAGTACTTTCCTATATCCTTCCTGAATCTGAATTTTTCCAACTTAAAACCATTACTGCGAGTCCTGTATAGGCTAGATATTTTCAGCACACTATTTACATCCCCTTTATTTATTCCTGTCTTCCATTTATACACCTCAATCATATCCCCCCTAATTCTACGTCTTTCTAGAGAGTGCAGATTCAGGGCCCTTAGTCTATCCTCATAGGGAAGGTTTCTGATACATGGGATCAACTTTGTCATCCTCCTTTGTACATTTTCCAGAGAATTTATATCCATTCTGTAATAAGGTGACCAAAACTGTGCAGCATAATCTAAATGAGGCCTAACCAAGGATGTATAGAGTTGAAGAACAACCTGAGGACTCCTATTATTTATGCTTCTTGATATGAAGCCAAGGATTCTATTAGCTTTATTGCGAACACTTATGCACTGTTGTCTTGGTTTCAGATTACTGCTAACCAGAACTCCTAAATCTTTTTCGCAATCCGTAATATTAAGATCTACATTATTTAGTTTATATGTGGCATGGTTATTGTCCTGTCCAACATTTAGAACTTTGCATTTGTCTATATTAAACTGCATCTGCCACTTCTCCGACCACTGCATCAGTCTATTCAAATCTTCCTGGAGTGCTCGAATGTCCTCGTCAGAATGAATTCGACGGCCTATTTTGGTGTCATCGGCAAACTTGCCGATGTCGCTCTTTATGCCCTCATCTATGTCGTTTATGTAGATTGTGAACAGCAGGGGGCCCAACACTGACCCCTGCGGAACACCGCTCGTGACACTCCCCCACTCTGATTTCTCCCCATTTATGCAAACTCTCTGCTGCCTATTTGTCAACCATGCCTCTATCCAGGAAAAAATTTCTCCTCCTATTCCATGTGCTTTAATTTTCCTCAATAGTCTCTGATGTGGGACCCTGTCAAAAGCCTTACTGAAGTCCATATACACAATATCATATTCATTACCATGATCTACCTCCTCAAATACCTTAGTGAAAAAAGTTAATAAATTCGTAAGGCAGGAACGCCCCTTTGTAAAACCATGCTGAGATTCGTTGATTAATTTATGCTTTTCAAGGTGGCTACGAACTGCCTCGGCAATTATTGATTCCATAAATTTTCCCACTATGGAGGTTAGGCTTATTGGTCTATAGTTCGAAGCTAAGGACCTGTCACCTGTTTTGAAAATAGGTATCACATTTGCCATTTTCCACTTATCTGGCACCATGCCAGTTTGTAGTGATATGTTGAAAAGATTAGCCAAAGGTGTGCTAAGCTCCTCTTTACATTCCTTTAGAACCCTTGCATACAGTTCATCAGGGCCTGGGGATTTGTTAGGTTTTAATTTATCTATTTGCCTAAGGACCATGTCACTTGTGACCCTAATAGTGCACAGTTTATTATCGTCCTGTTCTACATAATTTATCATTACTGGAATATCGCTGGTATCCTCCTGTGTAAAAACTGAGAGGAAGTATGTGTTAAAAATTCTACACATTTCCTTATCACTGTCAGTGAGCTGACCCGAGGAACTTTTGAGTGGGCCTATCTTGTCCCTGATCTTACTTCTGTAAACCTGAAAGAATCCTTTTGGGTTAGTCTTCGATTCTCTTGCAACTTTAACCTCATAATCTCTTTTTGCTTTTCTAATTCCCTTTTTTATTTCTCTCTTTAACTGAATATATCGATTTCTTAATTGTCCCTCTCCTCTTTTGATTTGCCTATATATGCCTCTCTTTTGACCAATCAGATATTTTAATCTATTGTTCATCCATTTAGGATCATTTTTGTTTGATCTGATTTCCCTATTTGGAACATAATTTGACTGAGCAGCTAGAACTATGCCCTGGAAAGCATCATATCGGCAACCATCACCACCTACCTGACCCTTAGTCAGGTCATTCCAGTTCAGCCCACCTAAGTAATTTTTCAGTCCTATGAAATCAGCCAAGCGAAAGTCAGGGACGGAGACTTGATTGCCATTATTAGGGGAATTCCATGATATATTAAAACTGAGTGATTTGTGATCACTTTCCCCAAGCTCATCATTAACCTCAAGATTATTAATTAGTGTTTCCCTACTGGCAAGAACCAAGTCAAGGAGGTTATTTCCCCTAGTTGGCTCTGTCACAAACTGTTTTAAAAAACAATCCTGGATCGTATCAAGAAAGTCACCTGACTCTAAATTTCCTGTCAAATTGCTCCAGTCAATCTGTCTATAGTTGAAATCTCCCATTAGCACAACATTTTCGTATGTAGATGCCTTACGAATTTCGTCCCATAGAAGTTTACTGCACTCCCTATCAAGATTTGGGGTCCTGTAAATCACACCCAAAATCAGTTTTTCTCGGCCCTCGAGAAGCTGTAACCAAACAGATTCAGTAGCTGACGCTTCTAATTTAATATCTTGTCTAACACAACAATTTAAATTGTCTCTGACATACATCGCTACTCCACCACCTTTCCTGTTGACCCTGTCAGTGTGGAATAATTTATAGCCTTGTATGTGACATTCAGAGGGCATCTCTCTATCTTTCAGATTGAGCCAGGTCTCTGTTATAGCAATAATATCTATGTTTCCTGCACTTGCAATTAATCTTAGCTCATCTATCTTATTTCTTACACTCCTGCTATTAGTATAGTAAACCTTAAGGGAGCTAGTCCCTTGCTGCCCTCTGCTGTCCCCCTTTGTTTGCTGACCTGATCTATTGTCTTTATTTATAACTTCATGCTGAATGCCTTTTATACATTTACTGTTTCCAACCCAAGTGTCGTCGTAAGCTTCTCTCTTTTATGTGCGGGTTATTTGTGTATCGTTCCAGTCACGGTATTGTGCCTTTTTGTTATTTATTTGTTTTGGGTTAGTTTGGTTGTGGTGGAATTGTTGGGATTGAGGTGTGTGTGTACTCACTTAATTGTGTGTGTGTGTGTGTGTGTGTGTGTGTGTGTGTGTGTGTGTGTGTGTGTGTGTGTGTGTGTGTGTGTGTGTGTGTGTGTGTGTATGTGTGTATGTGTGTATGTGTGTATGTGTGTGTGTGTGTGTGTGTGTGTGTGTGTGTGTGTGTGTGTGTGTGTGTGTGTGTGTGTGTGTGTGTGTGTGTGTGTGTATAGTTCAGTCAAATGACATAATTTTATACATATCCTCAACAGAATTTGAGTGACCACAGTGTGACCCCTGAGTGACCCGAAGGTGAACCCAGAGTAACTCCAGGTGACCCCAGAATATCTCATCTCACGACCATCGCCTTCCCTCTCAATATGTCTTTAGGTAAGGCTCTTCAGATAAACAATTTTAGTTCATGTGCTCTATGCAGGGTTTTCTATGTAAGATATCTAGATAAAGTTCTGTAGGTAAAACACTCTAGGTAAGACACTCTAGTAAGACCCTAGGTAAAACACTCTAGATAAGACACTCTAGGTAACACTCTGGGTAAGACACGCTAGGTAAGGCACTCTAGGTAAGACACTCAAGGTAACACTCTAGGTAAGCCACTCTAGGTAAGACACTCTAGGTAACACTCTAGGTAAGACACTCTAGGTAACACTGTAGGTAACACACTGTAGGTAACACACTCAAGGTATATTACAATTGATTTGGTGGGTATGCAAACGGGGATCAATAACAAGGCTTCAGAGGCTACGTTACTTTATTTGGGTTCTTGTTCAGAACATCCACACTTACTACTGTGCAATCTATATCTACAGGACCTTACATTCCAATATTAACCTTGACCTAAAACGCTTTCTTGATAGTTGTGACAGGATCCACAGGCATAACACCAGACACAAACATCTCTATGACATTCCCCGTGTTCGACTAAACCTTTACAAAAATTCAATGTATTTCAAAGGACCTAAAATCTGGAACACCCTACCTGAAAACTCTAGAACTGCAGACACATTCATCACTTTCAAAACTACAGTTAGAAAACATCTTATCTCCCTGATCCACCCCGACAACTAACTACATGATAACCACCTGGTGGTTCACAATTACACTCACTCACCCACTGACTATAAACCCAGAAATACTAATCTTAATCTTAAAATAATAAATCCTAACTAGTCATAAGTTTGCCTATGATACTCAAATATAGACACTTTGCACTGTGCCAAAACAAAACTTAGCCTTAATACTATAATCTGTAAGGATTTAATGTTAAGAATTAATCTAAGTCTGCTCGAAATGCCTGGCCATGCTAGGTGTCCTAGTGGCCCCCTCTGTAATTAGTATTTTATAACATGTAAACCACAAAATACCCAAAACCTGTAAACCCCACATTGCAACCATTATAGAGAATAAACTTGAATTGCATTGAATTGAAAAGTTGCCCAGGCCCTGAGGGCCATGCCCATGAGAGAGTGACAGAGTAGACCCTGTTGACTGAGCGAGCTCAGCTGCCAGAAAGATTTAGATTAGATTTTACCTCCGAAGTGCCTAGTTTATTGTTCACCCCATATCCATCCTGTGGACGGTAGCGCAAGAGCATATGGATACACAAAAGGCCTAGGAACTAGGCCCCAAAAAGTTAACAGGTGTACATATGGATTTATATCTACATATCTACAGTTCACTTATCTGTTACAAGCAAATTTAGGAAATTTGCTTAGTATATCTGCTATCTTATTTTCATTAATAAGATATCTTGACATGTCACATAGGTTATTATACTGTCTGTCTATAAGTGGACAATTAAGCACATAGTGTTCAAGACAGTGACCATATGCCTGATCACATAATTTGCATTTAGTTTGATCATCAACTGTGTGTCTGCCAAACTGCCAGAAGTACTTGTAACCAAGCCTAAGTCTGGCCACTACAATATCAGTCAGTCTGTTCACATTGCAAGTTGCTCCATAAACATACTTATCTACGTTCATGTTATCATAGTGAGTTATAGATCTACTCAGGCTTCTAACTGCATTCCTATAACAATCATTTTCGTTATTTACTTCTCTCCTAATATTATTCCTAATGCTAGACACAGTTATACCAAAGTTATATTCTACATTCTCCGTCTGGGTACTCTTCTTGGCTAACATATCAACTTTATCATGAAGGAGTAATCCAATGTGTGATGGGATCTATAGCAATTGTGCATTAATCCCTTTGTCCCTGATTTTTGAGTATCTATACCTGGCTTCTCCAATGAGCATGTTGTTGGAGTCATTATATGAGTCAAGAGCCTTCAGTGATGACATTGACTCAGCAATGATGATAGAGTCAAGCTCAGTGTCATAAGTTAGCTTTAGCACTATTAGGATTGCAAACAATTCAGTTTGCAATGTAGATGCCCAATTGTTAATTCTTATACCTAACTCAACAAATTTATTATCGTTCTTAACTAGGGATGTGAGGCAGGATAAACGTGGTGTGGGCTGAGCTAGGTAGGCCTATAGGTGGCAGCACCAGCATGGCGTAAAATATGAACCCAGCTGGGCATACATCGCTCGGCCACCTACCCATGGTCATCCTCGACCAAGATTGACCATAAAAAACTCTCGGTCCCTCTCTCTCAGGAACAGGGCACAGAACACAGAATAAAAACATACATATACATGTGGACATGGAAAAAAAAAACTTCCTACAGGAAGGGAAGGAAAAAAAGATGTGAGCTAAATACTGTAGTCCAAGGCAGTGACCTTCGGTGGGCGTCACTGCACGCCTTCCTGCATCTGGACAGATACTGCAACACATCACATCGGGAGACATCGCTGCTGCTGAGTTATGGAGTATCTGGGTACGGTCTCATCTGGAATGGTGAAGCAGTCATCTGGAGTAGTCGCATGCAGGGTTCATGCAACCTGGGGCACAACCTGCTGGTGCCCTTAAGTGAGGCATCGTCAGTACTCGGCAACTGGGCAGGACTTCTGGCAACTGTTGCTGGGCAGTCACTGCTGGGAATGCACAGCATAGCTTAGTGGTGCTGGCGAGAGTGCGTCATGGATAGAATGACTCAGGTGCATCATGTGGGAGTCGTAGCAGCATACACCATAACTGGAGTGAGTGGGCTAGCAGTCAAAGTGATATCATCTTTGTGCAGGCTGCTCACTGAAAATATGACAGGAGTCAGTCGCCTGCCGACCAGGCTACTGTGGCTTGACGATGTTATCCTCTCGACAGATGAAGTCATATCAGAGGTTAGTCTAAGCATCCTCAGACTTGTTTTTTACACATAACTGCACTCTAACGGTCAGGAGGTGACATGAAACAAGTCTCAAAGGGGAGTCGTAGCAGGACAAGTCAGGCAAGGCATCTGCGAGCGGCGAGCTTAATAGCTTTCTGTACATGGGGGCTCAGACGCTTGTAATGTGACACCTGGACTGACTAATGTGAGTCGTCAATTGGTCACAACATGGTGACGTGTAACACGAGGGTGTTAATAATGATCTGGGCTCAGACCATACTGAGGTCTACACACACATCTGGGCTCAGACCACTTAATCGGGGACACACGTAAAACTTGCACACACACCTGCTCTGCACATATAGTTACAACATGGCTTTTCTATACAAAAATTGACATTAAAGCAATCACAAACGTATGAGAACACTGACTGAGAGGAATTAACACATGACATATCTTCTCTCAATCCTTCTCGACAATACTGCAACAAATTGCTCATTGTGAAACTATAACACTGTCGATGTGACATTGTGTGATGTCAGGCCCAACATCGTGAGGGATGATGTGGAGTGACATCGCGAGATGACGTCAGGGCAAATATCCAGGGTGACGTCAGGCAGATGTCCAGGGTGACGTATCAGGGTGACGTCAGGCAGACATACTGGGTGATGTCTGGAGGTGATGTTGGGCAGATGCTCAGGGTGACATCGGGCAGACGTCTTGGGTGACATCACAAATTATGTCATTGGGTGACAACGTGAGGTGACGTCACAAGGTGATACCAGTCAGCAAACAACAGCATGTGAACCAATATACTAGCCTCCCTTAAATCAGGGATAATCACAGACAGCACTACTGACCACTACCCAGCCTTCCTCTTAACAAATATTAATAAACCACCACTGGAATACAACAAAGTTTCATTTAGACTCCATGACGAGGCCTCGATAAGTAATTTCACAGCAGACCTAGAGACGGTTGACTGGCCTACAGAATTCCCCAAGGATAATGGTACTGATGATAGGACAGACATATTTCTGAATAAATTATTTAGACTATACAAAAAAACATTGTCCTATAAAAACGAAACAGATCACGAATAAACGGCTCGGTTGCCCATGGCTAACTAACATCATACTGAGATCCATTGGTAAGAAATACCAATATGAAAAGCAATATAGACAGTGCTTAATACACAAAGATATTCTTAAACACTATTCATCAGTCCTCACCAAAGTAATAAAGAAAGCCAAACAACTATACTACTCCAGCAAATTCAATGAAGCAAGAAGAGATATAAAAAAAAGACCAGGAAAACACTCTCTTAGATTCTGGGAACCCACAAACTTAAAAAAAACTAGGGATATTGTCCTGATTAAACCGGATGAAACACCACTGCATCCTATTAATACAATTAACAAACTAAATGACTTCTTCTCAACCCTAAGATTCAGTCTCGCCAGTACAATCCCAGGTACCGATGCCCGAGCAAGTGATTACCTAGATGCGAATTTCCCAAACTCCTTCTATCTTGCACCTACTGAAAGCGAGCGGCCCATGTCCTTTCGCATGATATTTCATTACTTTTTAACAAGTCACTCGAAACTAACACTTTCCCGACACTACTCAAGACAGCAAGGGTTACACCAATACACAAAGGTAGTGACCCCATGGATGTAAACAACTATAGGCCAGTATCAAACTTATTTATTTATTTATTTATTTATTTATTTATTTATTTATTTGAACACGATACATAGAAGTACAAGGAAATACAGTGGTTAAGTGTAACATGCCAAAGCCCCTTGTATGCAGAGCATTATGGGCAGGCTTAAAATTAACTTAAGATTAACTAAGCAATGATATATTCAGTGGTAAACATTGTTGTAAACAGTTAACAATTAAGCACAAATGAGTATTTCAAAGACAGGTCATATGGTCATTTACTGAGTTGCTGAGCATTCAGTACAATGGAGTATTCTGTTAGGTAATGTAATTAAAAATAACAAAGTTTGATTGGGTCACAGGTTAAACATTTATGAGATACAATTATTCAGTATTTATTTAGTTGTGGGTGAGTAAGTGATTTTTAAGAAGAGATTTGAATTTATAAACAGTGTTTCTTTTATATGCACAGGTAGTGAATTCTAGATGTTTGGGCCTTATATGTGCATTGAGTTTTTGCATAGCGTGAGATGGACACTAGGAATATCAAAGAGTGATCTGTGCCTTGTGGTATGTTCATGTGTTCTGTTGAGGTTGGTAAGGAGACGTTTGAGGGGAGGGTTTATATCAGAGTTAAGTGTTCTATGTATGTAGTAGGTACAATAATAAATATGGATGTTTTGTATGGTGAGTAGGTTTAGAGTTTTGAATATTGGTGGAGTGTGCTGCCTGTAGTGGGAATTTGTTATCATTCTGACTGCAGCCTTTTGTTGGGTAATTAATGGTCTGATATAGTTTATTGTTGTTGAGCCCCATGCACAGATTCCATAGGTGAGATAGGGGTAAATAAGTGAGTGATATAGGGCCAGGAGGGCTGACTGTGGAACATAGTACAGTATCTTCGATAGTATGCCTACGGTCTTGGAAATTTTCTTGGAAATTTGTTGTATATGTGTTTGAAATTTGAGTCTATTATCAAGGTGGATTCCTAACAATTTTCCCTCTGTTAGCTTTGTGATAGGTGATCCATTTATCATTATGTTAAGAGGGACATCCGTAGCTCTGTTACCAAACTGAATGAAGTAGGTTTTGTCAATGTTTAGAGTAAGTTTGTTAGTCCTCATCCAGGTAGATATTTTCTGTAATTCGGTATTCACAGTATTGGCTAGCATGACTGGGCTCGGGTGAGAGAAGACGTATGTAGTGTCATCTGCAAATAGTGTGGGTTTGAGTAGTTGCTATGTAACTACTATGTTATAAGGTAAAAGGACCCCAATGGAAATAAGTCACTCTGTCTGACTTTTTTGGGTTATCCTAGGTTCTCTACACATATGCTGCTATGTATGACAATCTATGTAACTGTATTTGTGTATACCTGAATAAACTTACTTAATTATTTGGTAGGTCATTTATGTAAACGAGAAAGAGAAGAGGGCCAAGGACACTTCCTTGTGGGACACCAACTGTAATTGGCTGTGCGGAAGAGTTTGCTCCATTTGTGTACACATATTGGCTTCTGTTGCTGAGGTAGTTGAGGGAGTGCCCTCTTATACCATAGTGCGACAATTTTATGTAGAGCAAGTCGTGGTCAACTGTATCAAAAGCTTTACGTAAATCAATGAAGATTCCCAGTGGGACTTCTTTTTTCTCGAGTGCAGTGTATATTTGTTCTAGCATGTGTATAATAGCATCATTTGTATTTTTATTAAGCCTGAACCCAAACTGACAGAGGTTGAGTATGTTGTGGGAGATGAGATAGGAGTGGATTCGCTTATGAGAGGGTGTAAGTTGGATATTGGCCTATAGTTATTCAAGTCTGTTTGGTCTCCTCCTTTATGGATCGGGGTGACCCTCGCTATTTTGAGAACTGTAGGGAAGGTAGAGGATTCGATGGATTTGTTAAAGTGTGTTGCAATGATTGGTGATAGCACTCGCGACACTTTTTTGTATATAATGGGTGGTAAGGTATTTAAATCTCCTGTCTTGTTTTTTAGTGTGTTGATAATAAGGGAGACTTCTGTTGGGTTAGTCGGAGCTAGGAACAGCGTGTTCGGGTAGTTGCCAATGAGGTAGTCATTGGGTGGGGTACTTGAGCTTGGGATTTTATTGGCAAGGTTTTTTCCTATGGTGGAGAAGAAATCATTGAGTCTGTTTGCTGTTTCAGTTGGTGAGAGTTGGGGTTCATCTGGCTTTGTTAGTTCAATTGCGCTGTTTCGTGATGTCTTTTTTGTTCCTAGAATATCTGATAGGGTTTTCCAGGTCTTTTTTTATATCACCTTTTAAGTTGGATAATCTGTTCTCATAATACAATTTTTTGGCCCTTCTTATCAGGCTGGTTAGGACTGACGAGTAACGTTTTGTTTGGTCTCTGGTTATGTGACCCATTCTGTACCATTTTTCATATAGGTGCTTTGTATTTATGGATTTGAGGATGCTGGGTGTTAGCCAGGGACTGTTCAGTCTCTTAGCTGTCATCTGTTTAGTTTTTTTAGGGCAGTGCTTGTTATAGAGGTATTGGGTCTTTTTTAAAAAATTATTAATACTTTCGTCAATATCTGTATAGATTTCTAGCTCAGTGTTCCAGTCAATGTTTGTCACTGCTGTTGTGAAGTTATTAATGGCTGCCTCATTGTGACGTCTAAAGGTGACTTTAGTAGTGTCTTGGGGTAATTTGCCTAGATTAGTTATGAGGAAGGTAGGGTAGTGGTCTCTGGTATTATCTGTGATTATGCCTGATTTTAAAGGGGATATGGTGTTGGTCCAGATGTGGTCTAGTAGGGAAACACTAGTCTCTGTAATTATTGTAGGTTTTGTTACTGTTGGTAGCAACAAGCAGTTACTCATAGTCTTTGCGAATTCAGTAACGTGTGGGCCATGGTCTTGCAAGAGATTTATATTGAAGTCACCTGAGAGTAGTAAGTGATCTTTATTAATGCATGCATCAGTTATCATACTTCCTAGGTTTTCACTAAAACGGCTGTTTGACTGTGGTACTCTGTAGATGTTTATCACTATGAGAGGTTTTTGTAGGTGTTTGGATTTGAATATAGCTATTATATATTCCCCATGTTCATCCCTTGTGCAAGTATTAGTGATACATTCTAGTTGGTCTGAGTAGTATACAGCTGTGCCACCCCCTTGTTGATCTAGCCTACAGTTGTGTATGGCTGTGTAACCATGAATGGCATAGACATCTGTAGTATAAGGCTTTAGCCAGGTTTCGGTGAAAGTAATGATGGACATACTGGCATGCAAAATCTTAGAGAAACTCGTGCACAAGATTGACTTTGTCACACAGCACACTCTCTCATAAATTATTTACGTTGATGGTTCTGTTCACCAATCCACAGGTGCAGCTGGTAGTGCTGCTGTTGTCGTACAGAGTGATGGCTCTCTTAAAGAAATTGGAGCACGCATTAATAATTGGGACTCTACCCTTCAGACAGAACTGTTTGCCATATTCCTTGCACTCAAATGCATCCATGTATCTATAACTGGCATTTTAATTGTAACTGATTCTCTGTCATCAATAAATGCTCTCAACTCATTAAGTATAAATTGTGGCATGCTTGTGTCAGAAGCCAGATACAGGTATGGTAAGACTGTGGACAGTGGAGTCAGAGTGCACATGCTGTGAATTCCATTTCACATTGGTCTTCGGATGCATAATAGAACTGATAAATTGGCTAAGCTGTATGCTTTCAAAGAGGGAGTAGATTACAATCTTGGCATGTCAGGTAGCAGTTTGAGAACAATAATACGAAAAGAACTTCAACTGAATTTTATTGACTTAAGACTCACATAGATGATAGATGGACTGAAACCAGTCAGTCCATCTATCATCATTCTATCATGCAGGAGGAGCCACATGTCTATGGTGCATCCAACAAGATAAGTAGACTCTTGAATGTCACTACCGCCCGGCTCCTGCTAGGTTACAAGTATCTTTGGCAGGTTAAATCACCACCACATGATATAGACCAAACGAAATGCAAACTTTGCCAGATGGAATATTGTCACACCCTGTGTCATTATGTACTGGAGTGTGATAAAATTAATGCATTCAGAGACAATTCACTCAGAAATGTTCAAGATATGTCTAAGCCTTTTATCCACAGTGGTATATTACAGACCATTCTGGAAAAATTCCCTGACTTTGCTCCCTGTAAATAAAGCATTACCACGTGTGTGTGCGTGCGTGTGTGTGTGTGTGTGTGTGTGTACTCACCTAGTTGAGGTTGCGGGGGTCGAGTCCGAGCTCCTGTGTGTGTACTCACCTAATTGTGATTGCAGGTATAGAGACTCAGCTCCTGGCCCCGCCTCTTCACCGAGTGCTACTAGGTCCCCTCTCTCCCTCCTCTATGAGCTTTATCATACCTCATATTAAAGCTATGTATGGTTCCTGCCTCCACTACCTCACTTGCTAGGCTATTCCACTTCCTGACTACTCTATGACTGAAGAAATACTTCCTAACATCCCTTTGACTCATCTGGGCCTTCAGTTTCCAATTGTGGCCCCTTGTTTCTGTGTCCCCTCTCTGGAACATCCTGTCTCTGTCCAACATGTCTATTCCAGGCAGTATTTTGTATGTCATTATCATGTCTTCCCTCACCCTCCTGTCCTCCAGTGTCGTCAGGCTGATTTCCCTTAACCTTTCTTCATAGGACATTCCCCTTAGCTCTGGAACTAACCTTGTCGCAAACCTTTGCACTTTATAATTTCTTGATGTGCTTGATCAAGTGCGGGTTCCAAACAGGTGCTGCATACTCCAGTATGGGCCTGACGTACACGGTGTACAGTGTCTTGAACGATTTCTTAAGGTATCGGAACGCTGTTCTCAGGTTTGCCAGGCGCCCATATGCTGCAGCAGTTATCTGGTTGATGTGTGCTTCCGGAGACGTGCTCGGTGTTATTCTCACCCCAAGATCTTTCTCCTTGAGCGGGTTTGCAGTCTTTGGCAACCTAGCCTATACTCCGTCTGCGGTCTTCTTTGCCCTTCCCCCGATCTTCATGACTTTGCATTTGGCGGGGTTAAATTCGAGAAGCCAGTTGCTGGACGCGTGTGTGTGTGTACTCACCTAATTGTGGTTGCAGGGGTCGAGACTCAGCTCCTGGCCCCACCTCTTCACTGATCGCTACTAGGTCCTCTCCCTCTCTGCTTCCTGAGCTTTGTCATACCTCTTCTTAAAACTATGTATGGTTCCTGCCTCCACTACTTCACTTGCTAGGCTATTCAACTTCCTGACGACTCTATGACTGAAGAAATACTTCTTAATGTCCCTGTGACTCGTCTTAGTCTTCAGCTTCCAGTTGTGACCCCATGTTTCTGTGTCCCCTCTCTGGAACATCCTATCTTTGTTCACCTTGTCTATTCCCCGCAGTATCTTGTATGTCGTTATCATGTCTCCCCTGACCCTTCTGTCCTCCAGTGTCGTCAGTCCGATTTCCCTCAACCTTTCCTCGTACGACATTCCCCTGAGCTCTGGGACTAGCCTTGTTGCAAACCTTTGTACTTTCTCTAACTTCTTGACGTGCTTGACCAGGTGTGGGTTCCAGACTGGTGCTGCATACTCCAGTATGGGCCTAACATACACAGTGTACAGTGTCTTGAACGATTCCTTATTAAGGTATCGGAACGCTATTCTCAGGTTTGCCAGGCGCCCATATGCTGCAGCAGTTATTTGGTTGATGTGTGCCTCCGGTGACGTGCTCGGTGTTATGGTCACCCCAAGGTCTTTCTCCATGAGTGAGGTCTGTAGTCTTTGTCCACCTAGCCTATACTCTGTCTGCGGTCTTCTTTGCCCCTCCCCAATCTTCATGACTTTGCATTTGGCAGGGTTGAATTCGAGAAGCCAGTCTCTGGACCACATGTCCAGCCTGTCCTGTCTCTTTGCAGTCCTGCCTCATCCTCATCCGATTTAATTCTTCTCATCAACTTCACATCATCTGCCAATAGGGACACTTCAGAGTCTATTCCTTCCATCATGTTCGCATATATCAAAAATAGCACTGGTCCTAGAACTGACCCCTGTGGGACCCCACTCGTCACAGGCGCCCACTGTGATACCTCTTCACGTACCATGACTCGTTGTTGCTTCCCTGTTAGGTATTCCCTGATCCACTGCAGTGCCCTCCCTGTTATATGCACCTGATCCTCTAGCTTCTGCACTAATCTCTTGTGGGGAACTGAGTCAAAGGCCTTCCTGCAGTCTGGAAAAACGCAATCAACCCACCCCTCTCTCTCGTGTCTTACTTCTGTTACCTTGTCATAAAACTCCAGGAGGTTTGTGACACAGGATTTGCCTTCCATGAATCCATGCTGGTTTTCATTTATAATCTTGTTCCGTTCCAGGTGTTCCACCACTCTCCTCCTGATAATCTTCTCCATGACTTTGCACACAATACATGTCAGAGACACAGGTCTGTAGTTTAGTGCCTGATTTCTGTTTCCTTTCATAAATATGGGGACTACATTTGCTGTCTTGCATTTCTCAGGTAGTTGCCCAGTTTCAAGGGATGTGTTGAAGATTGTGGTTAGGGGCACGCATAGCATCTCTGCTCCTTCTCTAAGGACCCATGGGGAGATGTTGTCCGGTCCCATCGCCTTTGAGGTATCAAGGTCACTTAGCAGCTTCTGCACCTCCTTCTCGGTTGTTCGTATGTCATCCAACACTTGTTGGTATATTCCCTCTTGATGTTCCCTTCTGTGCTGTCTTCCCAAAGCCCTTCCTGTCTCTACTGTAAAAGCTTTCTTAAATCTCCTGTTTAGCTCCTCACATACCTCCTGATCATTTCTTGTGAGTTCTCCACCTTCTGTCCTCAATCTGATCACCTGGTCTTTGACTGTTGTCTTCCTCCTGATGTGGGTATACAACAGTTTCGGGTCAGTCTTGATTTTCGATGCTATGTTATTTTCATACTGTCGCTGGGCCTCCCTCCTTACCTGTGCATACTCATTCCTGACTCTGCGACTAATCTCCCTATTTTCATGTGTTCTCTGCCTTCTGTACTTTTTCCATTCTCTATTGCACTTTGTTTTTGCCTCCTTACACCGTCGGGTAAATCAGGGGCTCGTTCTGGTCTTCCCATTGTTTCTGTTGCCCTTGGGAATAAACCTTTCCACTGCCTCCTTGCATTTTGCTGTTACATATTCCATCATTTCGTTTACTGGCTTTCCTGCCAGTTCTCTGTCCCATGGAACCTCCTGCAGGAAGTTCCTCAACCCTATGTAGTTCCCTCTTTTATAGTCAGGCTTTTCCCATTCAACTCCTGTTACTCTCTCCACTTGCAACTCTACTATGTATTCAAAGCACAGAACCACGTGGTCGCTAGCTCCTAGGGGACTCTCATATGTGATGTCCTCAATGTCTGAACTGCCCAGGGTGAACACAAGGTCCAATCTTGCTGGTTCATCCTCCCCTCTCACTCTGGTAGTGTCCTTAACATGTTGGTGCATGGTGTGTGTGTGTGTGTGTGTGTGTGTTTGCATGTGTATTTGTGTACTCATACATATATATATGAGTGCTTGTACTCGTGTGTGTATGTATACTCATGTGTTTGTGTACTCACCTAATTGTGGTTGCAGGGGTCGATACTCAGCTCCTGGCCCCGCCTCTTCACTGACTGCTACTAGATCCTCTCTCTCCCTGCTCCATGAGCTTTATCATACCTCATCTTAAAGCTATGTATGGTTCCTGCCTCCACTTCCTCACTTGCTAGGCTATTCCACTTCCTGATTATGTATGGTTCCTGCCTCCACTACCTCCCTTGCAAGGCTATTCCACTTCCTGACTACTCTATGACTGAAGAAATACTTCCTAACATCCCTTTGACTCATCTGGGTCTTCAACTTTCAATTGTGACTCCTTGTTTCTGTGTCTCCTCTCTGGAACATCGTGTCTCTGTCCACCTTGCATTTGACGGGGTAAAATTTGAGAAGCCAGTTGCTGGACCAGGTGTCCAGCCTGTCCAATTTGAGAAGCCAGTTGTTGGACCAGGTGTCCAGCCTGTGCAGGTCTCTTTGAAGTCCTGCCTGATCCTCATCTGATTTAATTCTCCTCATTAGCTGCACATCATCTGCGAACAGCGACACTTCTGAGTCTTACCCTTCCATCATGTCATTCACATATACCAGAAATAGCACTGGTCCTCGGACCGACCCATGTGGGACTCCGCTCGTTATAGATGCCCACTGTGATACCTCATCATGTACCATGACTCGCTGTTGCCTCCTTGTCAGATATTCTCTGATCCATTGCAGTGCCCTTCCTGTTATACGCGCCTGATCCTCTAGTTTCTGCACTAGTCGCTTGTGAGGAACTGTGTCGAAGGCCTTCTTACAGTCCAAGAAAATGCAATCAACCCACCCCTCTTTCTCGTGTCGCACTTCTGTAACTTTGTCATAGAACTCCAGAAGGTTTGTGTGTGTGTGTGTGTGTGTGTGTGTGTGTGTGTGTGTGTGTGTGTGTGTGTGTACTCACCTATTTGTACTCACCCATTTGTGGTTGCAGGGGTCGAGTCTTAGCTCCTGGCCCCGCCTCTTCACCGGTTGCTACTGGGCCCTCTCTCTCCCCGCTCCATGAGCTTTATCAAACCTCGTCTTAAAACTGTGTATGGTTCCTGCCTCCACTACGTCCTTTTCTAGGCTATTCCACTGCCTTACAACTCTATGACTGAAGAAATACTTCCTAATATCTCTCTGACTCATTTGTGTCTTCAACTTCCAATTGTGGCCTCTTGTTTCTGTGTCTCCTCCCTGGAACATCCTGTCTTTTTCCACCTTGTCTATTCCACGCAGTATTTTATATGTCGTTATCATGTCTCCCCTGACCCTCCTGTCCTCCAGTGTCGTCAGGCCGATTTCCCTTAATCTTTCTTCATAGGACATTCCCCTTAGCTCTGGAACTATCAAGTGCGGGTTCCAAACAGGTGCTGCATACTCCAGTATGGGCCTGACATACACGGTGTACAGTGTCTTGAACGATTCCTTACTAAGGTATCGGAATGCTGTTCTCAAGTTTGCCAGGCGCCCATATGCTGCAGCAGTTATCTGGTTGATGTGTGCTTCCAGAGACATGCTCGGTGTTATACTCACCCCAAGATCTTTCTCCTTGAGTGAGGTTTGCAGTCTTTGGCCACCTAGCCTATACTCGGTCTGTGGTCTTCTGTGCCCTTCCCCTATCTTCATGACTTTGCATTTGGCAGGATTAAATTCGAGAAGCCATTTGCTGGACCAGGTGTCCAGTCTGTCCAGGTCTCTTTGAAGTCCTGCCTGGTCCTCATCAGATTTAATTCTCCTCATTAACTTCACATCATCTGCAAACAGGGACACTTCTGAGTCTAACCCTTCCATCATGTCGTTCACATATACCAAAAATAGCACTGGTCCTAGGACCGACCCCTGTGGGACCCCGCTCGTCACAGGTGCCCACTGTGATACATCATTATGTACCATGACTCGTTGTTGTCTCCCTGTCAGGTATTCTCTGATCCATTGCAGTGCCCTTCCTGTTATATGCGCCTGATGCTCTAGCTTCTGCACTAATCACTTGTGAGGAACTGTGTCAAAGGCCTTCTTGCAGTCCAAGAAGATGCAATCAACCCACCCCTCTCTCTCGTGTCTTACTTCTGTTATTTTATCATAAAACTCCAGAAGGTTTGTGACACAGGATTTGCCTTCCATGAATCCGTGCTGGTTGGCATTTATACTCTTGTTCCGTTCCAGGTGCTCCACCACTCTCCTCCTGATAATCTTCTCCATAATTTTGCATACTATACACGTCAATGACACTGGTCTATAGTTTAGTGCCTCTTTTCTGTCTCCTTTTTTAAAAATGGGAACTACATTTGCCGTCTTCGATACCTCAGGTAGTTTTATACTGTCGCTAGGCCTCCCTCCTTATCTGTGCATACTCGTTTCTGGCTCTTCTACTAATCTCCTTGTTTTCCTGGGTCCTATGCCTCCTGTACCTTTTCCATTCTCTGTTGCACTTAGTTTTTGCCTCCCTACACCTTCGGGTAAACCAAGGACTCGTTTTGGTCTTCCTATTATTTCTGTTTCCCTTGGGAACAAAACTTTCCTCTGCCTCCTTGCACTTTGTTGCCACATATTCCATCATCTCGTTTACTGATTTTCCTACCATTTCTCTGTACCACTGAACCTCCTGCAGGAAGTTTCTCATACCTGTGTAGTCCCCCCTTTTATAGTTTGGCCTGACCCCTTCAGTTCCTGTTACCTTCTCCACTTGTAACTCTACTATATAATCAAAACTCAGCACCACATGATCGCTAGCTCCAAGGGGCCTCTCGTAAGTGATGTCCTCAATGTCTGAGCTGCTCAGGGTGAACACAAGATCCAGTCTTGCTGGCTCATCCTCCCCTCTCTCTCTGGTTGTGTCCCTGACATGTTGATGCATGAGGTTTTCAAGTACCACATCCATCATCTTGGCTCTCCATGTTTCGGGACCCCCATGTGGCTCCATGTGGTGTGTGTGTGTGTGTGTGTGTGTGTGTGTGTGTGTGTGTGTGTGTGTGTGTGTGTGTGTGTGTGACCCAACAATTAATATTTGCACCAATAACTCATTACAGTTGTGACCGGGTGTGGACGTGTGAATTGCCCATTACTCTATAATTTGTAGATGATTGTAGCCATGTATTGACGTAAGTAAGTAACTTTCCTTACAAGATTCATTACCTTTGTAACTTGTGAGTTCATTACCTTTGTACCTAGTTCAGCTATCAAAACTTTGGGGGCCCAGTCCCTGGACCCATTATCTAACTCTGAAATCTGTAAATACCTTCATAAGTTATTACGATTGTGACCAGATCTACTTGGAGTTCATTATCTTTGCAAGTTGCTCAGCAATCAAAACTTTGGGGTCCAGTCATTGGGTCCATTATGTACCTCTGTAATCTTTTGACTACCGCCCAAAGTATGGGAATGGGGTGCATAATAAACATGTTAAACTAAAACTAACTAAAGATTGTGCAGGCGGGAATGAATGATATTCTTCGGAAACTACGTTACTTTATTTGGGTTCTTGGTACACAGGCAGTGTGTTTAAGTGCCAAGGCCCGGGGGAAGGGCCATGCCCGCGAAGAGTGAAGGGGTAGAACTTGACTGAATGAGCTCGGCTGCCAGAATGAGGCAGGGTAAGCGTGGTGCGGCTGAGTTGGGTAGGCCTAGAGTAGGTGGCAGCACCAGCATGGTGCGAAATATGAACACAGCTGGGAATAGACGTAACACACTCTGGGTAACATACAATAGGTAAGACACTCTACCTAACACACTCTACGTAAGAAACTCTTGGTAAGACAGTCTAGGTAACACACTCTAGGTAACACACTCTAGGTAAGACACACTAGGTAACACACCCTAGGTAACATACTCTACGTAAGATACTCTAGGTAACACACTCTACGTAACACATTCCAGGTAAGACACTATTGGTAAGACACTGTAGGTAACACACTCTTGGTAAGACACTTTAGGTAAGACACTCTAGGTAACATACTCTAGGTAACACACTCTAGGTAAGACACTCTAGGTAACACAGTCTAGGTAACACACTCTAGGTAAGACATTCTAGGTAACACACTCTAGGTAAAACACTCTGGGTAACACACTTTAGGTAACACACTCTAGGTAAAAGACTCTAGGTAACGCAATCTATGTAAGACACTCTAGCTAAGACACTCCAGGTAACACACTCTAGGTAACACTCTAGGAAACACACTCTAGGTAAAACACTCTAGGTAACACAATCTAGGAAAGACACTCTAGGTAACACACTCTAGGTAACACACTCTAGGTAAAACACTCTAGGTAACACAGTCTAGGTAAAGCACTCTAGGTAAGACACGCTAGGTAACACACTAGGTAGCACACTCTAGGTAACACACTCTAGGTAAAACACTCTAGGTAACACACTTTAGGTAACACACTCTAGAAAAAAGACTCTAGGTAACGCAATCTATGTAAGACACTCTAGGTAAGTCACTCTAGGTAAGACACTCTAGGTAACACACTAGGTAAAACACTCTAGGTAAGACACTCTAGGTAACACACTCTACGTAAGACACTCCAGGTAACACACTCTAGGTAACACACTCTAGGTAACACACTCTAGGTAACACACACTAGGTAAGACACTCTAGGTAAGACACTCTAGGTAACACACTCGAGGTAACTCACTCTAGGTAACGCAATCAACGTAACACACTCTATGTAACACACTCTAGGTAAGACACTCTAGGCAAGACACTAGGTAACATACTCTGGGTAACATACTCTAGGTAACAAACTCTAGATAAAACACTGTAGGTAAGATACTCTAGGTAACTCACTCTAGGTAAGACACTCTAGGTAAGACACTCTGGGTAAGACACTCTAGGTAAGACACTCTGGGTAATACACTCTAGGTAAGACACTCTAGGTAACACACTCTAGGTAACACGCAGGAGGTAACACACATTAGGTAACACAGTCTAGGTAAAACACTCTGCGTAAGACACTCTAGGTAACACACTCTACATAACACACTCTACATAACACACTCTACATAACACACACTAGGTAAGACACTATAGATAAGACACTCCAGGTAAGACACTCTAGATAACACACTTTATGTAAGACACTCTAGGTAACACACTCGGTACCACACTCTAGGTAACACACTCTAGGTAACACAATCTAGGTAACACACTCTAGGTAACACACTCAATGTAACACACTCTAGGTAGCACACTCTAAGTAAGACACTAGGTAACACACTCTAGGTAACAAACTCTAGGTGACACACTCTAGGTAACACTCTAGGTAACACACTGTAGATAAGACACTCTAGGTAACACTCTAGGTAAGACGCTCTAGGTAAGACACTCTACGTAACACACTCTAGATAACACACTCTAGATAAGACACTTTAAGTAAGACATTCTAGGTAACACACTCTAAGTAACACACTCTAGGTAACACATTGTAGGTAAAACACTCTAGATAAGACATTCTAGGTAACACACTAGGCAACCCACTCTTTGTGAGACACTCTAGGTAACACACTCTAGGCAACACACTCTAGGTTACGCACTCTAGGTAACATACTCTAGTTAACATTCTCTAGGTAAGACACTCTAGGCAAGACACTCTAGGTAACACACTCTAGGCAACACACACTAGGTAACACACTCAACGTAAGGCACTCAACGTAAGGCACTCTAGGTAACACACTCTAGGTAACACACTCTTCGCAAGGCACACTAGGTAATACAAAATAGATAAGACACTCTAAGTAAGACACTCTAGGTAACACACTTTAGGTAAGACACTCTAGGTAACACACTCAAGGTAACACACTCTAGGTAACACACTCTAGGTATCACACTTTAGGTAAGTCAATCTAGGTAAGACACTCTAAGTAACACACTCTAGGTATGACACTCTAGGTAAGACACTAGGTAAGGTACTCTACGTAAGACACTCAAGATAACACGCTCTAGGTAGCATTCTAGGTAGCACACTTTAACTAAGACACTCTAGGCAACACACTCTAGGTAACACACTCTAGGCAACACACTCTAGGAAAGACACTCTAGATAAGACACTCTAGGTAACATTCTATGTAACACACTTGAGGTAACACGCTCTAGGTTACACACTCTAGATAAGACATTCTAGGTAAGACTCTAGGTTACACACTCTACGTAACACACTCTAGGTAACACACTCTAGATAAGACACTCTAAGTAACACTCTAGGTAAGACATTCTAGGTAACACACTGTAGGTAACACATTCTAAGTAACACACTCTAGGTAACACATTGTAGGTAAGACACTCTAGGTAAGAAATTCTAGGTAACACTTTCAGCAACACACTCTAGGTGAGACACTCTAGGTAACGCACTCTAGGTAACACACTCTAGGTAGCACACACCAGATAACACACTCAACGTAAGACACTCTTGGTAACACACTCTAGGTAACACACTGAGCTAGAGTTCGTCACGGCCACGCTAGCTGGAGATTCGTCTGTAAAAACTTGCATTTGTGGTCACAGTGGTGCCTGTGCTAACCTTCCTATGGTGTAGAAATATACCTAGTTGGATGAATCTTATTGTGGCTAGCTGGTCTAGTGGCTAACGCGACGGGCTGGAGTTTTGAGACTCTATGACCGCGGGTTCAATCCCGGCCGGGGGTATGGTAGGTAACACACTCTACATAAGACACACTAAGTAGGACACTAAGTAAGACACTCTAGGTAACACACTCTAGGTAACACACTCTATATAACACACTCTATATAACACACTCTATATAACACACTCTAGGTAACACGGTCTACGTAAGACACTACGTAAGGCAGTCTAGGTATGACACTCTAGGTAAAACACTCTAGGTAACACACTTTAGGTGACACACTCTAGTTAACACATTCTAAGGAAGACACTCTAAGACACACTAGGTATCATACTCTAAGTAACATACTCTGTTAACACACTCTAGGTAACACACCCTAGGTAACACATTTCAGGTAACATACTCTAGGTAAGGCACTCTACGTAAGATACTTTAGGTAAGACACTGTAGGTAAGACACTCTAGGTAATACACTCTAGGCAACTTACTCTCAGGTAAGACGCTCTAGGTAACACATTCTAGGTAACATACTCTAGGTAAGACACTCTAGGTAAGAACCTCTAGGTAACATACTCATGGTAAGACACTCTAGGTAACACATTCTAGGTAAGATACTCAAGGTAACACATTTTAGGTAACATAATCTAGGTAAGACACTCTAGGTAACATACTCTAGGTAAGACACTCTAGGTAAGACACTCTAGGTAAGACACTCTAGGTAAGACACTCTAGGTTAGACACTCTAGGTAACGTCAAATCTTTCTCCAAATTAATGTTATTCATGGTTGCTACCTGTCCATTTAATTCTGTTTACCACTTTTTTAGTGTATATTCCAATTACATTATTGTGTGAATCCCAAAAGAATCTTTTTCTAGCTAGAACCAGCTACCTCATATTTCTCTACTTTTTATAGTGCAATTAATTGCTCAACTTATTATACATTACAAATCAGATCTTACTCCCAAATCAATATTATATCATAGTGACTATCTGTCCACTGAACTTCGTTCACCATTACTTAATTTAGTTCATTATATATTTTCTCCTTTATTTTAGCTTTATATAACTACCTTAGTTCACATATTCACAATTGTTAAAATACTCAAGGTGCTATTCTCAGGTGCTAAAGTGTAATAAGTTCACTATTTTGCCATTATATTCCCAAGCTCCTTTATTTGATCATCACTTTATTTGTTCACCACAACTTATATTAGTTCCTTTTATATTGTCTCCTTTATTTTAACTTTAAAGAACTACCTTTAAAGAACTACCTATTATTATATTCCCAAGCTCCTTTATTTGATCATCACTTTATTTGTTCACCACAAATTATTTTAGTCCCTTTTATATTGTCTCCTTTATTTTAGCCTTAAAGAACTACCTTAGCTCATATTTTTACTTTTTTTTAAATAATTCAGGTGCTATTTTTTAGCTTTAGACTATTTACTTTGTCTTATACGTAATTCTAACTATAGATTCACTATAAATCTTATGATTACAATCATTGATCCTGATACCAACCTCTTAATGAATGACTTAAATGAATCAAACAGCAATTGTAATTACTACACAGCAGAACAATCAAAGGCACTTCTCAGAGCCAACAACAACATAACTGTCTTTAACTACAATATCACATCTTTAAGCAAACATTACGATGACCTCATAGCATTACTAAATTCCCTGCATGCCAGTATATCCATCATTACTCTCGCCGAAACCTGGCTAAAGCCTGATGCTACAGATGTCTATGCCATTCCTGGTTACGCAGCCATACACAACTGTAGGCCAGATCAACAAGAGGGTGGCACAGCTGTATACTACTCAGACCAACTAGAATGTATCAGTAATACTTGCACAAGGGATGAACATGGGGAATATATAATACCTAAATTCAAATCCAAATACCTACAAAAACCTCTCACAGTGATAAACATCTACAGAGTACCACAGTCAAACATTAGCCGTTTTAGTGAAAACCTAGTAAGTATGATAACTGATGCATGCATTAATAAAGATCACTTACTACTCTCAGGTGACTTCAATATAAATCTATGCAAGACCAGGACCCACAAGTTACTGAATTCACAAACACTATTAGTAACTGCTTGTTGCTACCAACAGTAACAAAACCTACAATAATTACAGAGACTAGTGTTTCCCTACTAGACCACATCTGGACCAACACCATATCCCCTTTAAAATCAGGCATAATCACAGATAATACTACAGACCACTACCCTACCTTCCTCATAACTAATCTAGGCAAATTACCCCAAGACACTGCTAAAGTCACTTTCAGACTTCACAATGAGGCAGCCATTAATAACTTCACAACAGCAGTGACAAAAATTGACTGGAACACTGAGCTAGAAAGCTATACAGATATTGACGAAAGTATTAATAATTTTTTAAAAAAGACCCAATACCTCTATAACAAGCACTGCCCTGAAAAAACTAAACAGATGACAGCTAAGATACTGAACAGTCCCTGGCTAACACCCAGCATCCTCAAATCCATAAATACAAAGCATCTATACGAAAAACAGTACAGAATGGGTCACATAACCAGAGATCAAACAAAACGTTACTCGTCAATCCTAACCAGCCTGATAAGAAGGGCAAAAAAATTGTATTATGAGAACAGATTATCCAACTTAAAAGGTGACATAAAAAAGATATGGAAAACCCTATCAGAAATTCTAGGAACAAAAAAGACATCACGAAACAGCGCAATTGAACTAACAAAGCCAGATGAACCCCAACTCCCACCAACTGAAACAGCAAACAGACTCAATGATTTCTTCTCCACCACAGGAAAAAACCTTGCCAATAAAATTCCAAGCTCAAATACCCCACCCAATGACTACCTCATTGGCAACTACCCAAACACGCTGTACCTAGCTCCGACTAACCCAGCTGAAGTCTCCCTTATTATCAACACACTAAAAAACAAGACAGGAGATTTAAATACCTTACCACCCATTATATACAAAAAAGTGTCGTGAGTGCTGTCACCAATCATTGCAACACTCTTTAACCTTCCCTACAGTTCTCAAAATAGCGACGGTCACCCCGATCCATAAAGGAGGAGACCAAACAGACTTGAATAACTATAGGCCAATATCCAACTTACACCCTCTCTCTAAAATCTTCGAAAAATTAATTCATAAGCGAATCCACTCCTATCTCATCTCCCACAACATACTCAACCTCTGTCAGTTTGGGTTCCTGGCCTAATAAAAATACAAATGATGCTATTATACACATGCTAGAACAAATATACACTGCATTAGAGAAAAAAGAAGTCCCACTGGGAATCTTCATTGATTTACGTAAAGCTTTTGATACAGTTGACCACGACTTACTCCACATAAAATTGTCGCACTATGGTATAAGAGGGTACTCCCTCAACTACCTAAAGTCTTACCTCAGCAACAGAAGCCAATATGTGTACACAAATGGAGCAAACTCTTCCGCACAGCCAATTACAGTTGGTGTCCCACAGGGACGTGTCCTTGGCCCTCTTCTCTTTCTCGTTTACATAAATGACCTACCAAATGCATCGCAACTACTCAAACCCACACTATTTGCAGATGACACTACATACGTCTTCTCTCACCCGAGCCCAGTCATGCTAGCCAATACTGTGAATACCGAATTACAGAAAATATCTACCTGGATGAGGACTAACAAACTTACTCTAAACATTGACAAAACCTACTTCATTCAGTTTGGTAACAGAGCTACGGATGTCCCTCTTAACATAATGATAAATGGATCACCTATCACAAAGCTAACAGAGGGAAAATTCTTAGGAATCCACCTTGATAATAGACTCAAATTTCAAACACATATACAACAAATTTCCAAGAAAATTTCCAGGACCGCAGGCATACTATCGAAGATACGGTACTATGTTCCACAGTCAGCCCTCCTGGCCCTATATCACTCACTTATTTACCCCTATCTCACCTATGGAATCTGTGCATGGGGCTCAACAACAATAAACTATATCAGACCATTAATTACCCAACAAAAGGCTGCAGTCAGAATGATAACAAATTCCCACTACAGGCAGCACACTCCACCAATATTCAAAACTCTAAACCTACTCACCATACAAAACATCCATATTTATTATTGTACCTACTACATACATAGAACACTTAACTCTGATATAAACCCTCCCCTCAAACGTCTCCTTACCAACCTCAACAGAACACATGAACATACCACAAGGCACAGATCACTCTTTGATATTCCTAGTGTCCATCTCACGCTATGCAAAAACTCAATGCACATATAAGGCCCAAACATCTAGAATTCACTACCTGTGCATATAAAAGAAACACTGTTTATAAATTCAAATCTCTTCTTAAAAATCACTTACTCACCCACAACTAAATAAATACTGAATAATTGTATCTCATAAATGTTTAACCTGTGACCCAATCAAACTTTGTTATTTTTAATTACATTACCTAACAGAATACTCCATTGTACTGAATGCTCAGCAACTCAGTAAATGACCATATGACCTGTCTTTGAAATACTCATTTGTGCTTAATTGTTAACTGTTTACAACAATGTTTACCACTGAATATATCATTGCTTAGTTAATCTTAAGTTAATTTTAAGCCTGCCCATAATGCTCTGCATACAAGGAGCTTTGGCATGTTACACTTAACCACTGTATTTCCTTGTACTTCTATGTATCGTGTTCAAATTAATAAATAAATAAATAAATACTCTAGGTAAGACGCTCTAGGTAACACAATCTAGGTAACACACTCTAGGTAAGACACTCTAGGTAAGAAACTCTAGGTAACATACTCATGGTAAGACACTCTAGGTAACACACTCTAGGTAAGATACTCTAGGTAACACACTCTAGGTAACATACACTAGGTAAGGCACTCTATGTAATACACTCTAGATAACACACTCAAGGTAAGACACTCTAGGTAACACTATGTAACATAGTCTAGGTAAGACACTCTAGGTAAGACATTCTAGGTAAGACACTCTAGGTAAGACACTCTAGGTAACACACTCATGGTAAAACACACTAAGACACTCTAGGTAGCACACTCTACATAACACACTCTAGGTAACACACTCTACGTAAGACACTGTACGTAAGAAAGTCTAGGTAAGATACTCTAGGTAAGAAACTCTAGGTAAGGCACGCTAGGTAACACACTCTAGGTAATACACTCTAGGTAACACTCTAGGTAAGACACTCCAAGTAAGACACTCTATGTAACATACTCTAAGTAACATACGCTAGTAGCACACTCTAGGTAAGACACTCGGTAAGACAGTGTAGGTAACACATTCTAGGTAACATACTCTAGGTAACACACTCCAGATAACACACTCTAGGTAAGACATTCTAGGTAAGACACTCTGAGTGAGATACTCTAGGTAACATACTCTAAGTAACTTACTCTAGGTAATACACTCTAGGTAACATACACTAGATAATACACTTAAGGTAACATACTCTAGGTAACACACTCTAAGTAAGACACTGTAGGTAATACACTCTAGGTAACACACTCTAGGTATCATACTCTAGATAAGACATTGTAGGCAACACATTCCAGGTAACATGCTCTAGGTAAGACACTCTAGGTAGGAAACTCTAGGTAACACACTTTTAATAAGACACTCTAGGTAAGACACTCTAAGTAAGATACTGTAGGTAACACACTCTAGGTAACACACTCTAGGTAACATACACTAGGTAAGACACTCTAGGAAGTACACTCTAGATAGCACACTCTAGGTAACACACTCTAGGTAACATACTCTAGGTAAGACACTCTAGGTAACACACTCTAGGTAACACACTCTAGGTAACACACTCTAGGTAACATACACTAGGTAAGACACTCTAGGTAACACACTCTAGGTAAGACACTCTCGGTAACATACTCTAGGTAACACACTCTAGGTAAGACACTCTAGGTAGCAGACTCTATGTAACATACACTAGGTAAGACACTCTTGGTAACACACTCTAGATAAGACACTCTAGGTAACATACTCTAGGTGCTTCTGAAGAAATGTTGAAACTGTTTAATTTTATGAGCCAAAATATTGATGAGTGTGATTGCCTCTTTACCGAGTATGAATTAGACAATGCATTAACATAAGGTCGATCAACTGCTCCTGGAGAGAATGATGTAAACTATGATATTCTCAGAACTCTAAGGCGCGTTCCTGATAACCCCCTTTGTTGGCACTCTATAGTACCAGTTACATTGGGAGTTCTTCCTACTTCCTGGACCAACTGTCTCACTGTGCCTATCCATAAGCCCCAACAGCCTGATACATTTAGATCGATCTCCTTAACCAGTTGCTTTTGTAAAACTTTTGAAAGAATGATACTTAACAGACTGTACTACAGAATCAGACACCAACTTTCCCCCACCTCTATGGGTTCATGAAAGGTAAAAGTGTGCAGAACTGTATTTCCACCTTTCTTAGTTTTACCACATTTCTTGGTCTAAAATATGCATTTGATATCGCGAACAGAACCGTTATATTACATGAAGCCAAAATGAATATTGGTGGTAGCTTACTCTGCTGGATAATAGGATACCTGTCAAATAGAGTATCCTCTGTCCTCTGCCAAGGTTTTAGAAGAGAGTCTAAAGAAATATCCCTAGGTACACCGCAGGGAGGAGTTCTCAGTCCCAAGCTGTTTAATATTCTGATTAATGCTCTCCTAAATGCTCTACTTGCCTCACCTAAACATATAGCTATAAGCTATACTGATGACATCATGATCCATAAAACAGTGCATAAGAAGATGAGTACCATTCTTAATAAAGTTCAATCAATTTGTAATCGACTAGGTCTCATAATATCTTCCTCTAAAACAAAGATATTAACAAGCAAACGACATCCCTCACCCATCTATTTACAGGGTGAAAAAATCAGCTACATTAAAACTTACAGATATCTTGGTGTAGATGTACCCTTTAACAAATCCACTATACCACAACTAATAAGAAATGCAAAGATAGGCTAAATGCTCTCAAAGCTGTTGCTGGCTACAACCCCAACTATGGTGCTAATGTGAGAATCGTGAGAATGATGTACATAGCCTATGTTAGGTCCTTAATTGATTATGCTGCTCCCATGTTGATATTAGCTAGAGAAAGTTCTCCCCGACCCTTGGAGTTAATGCATAATGGTGTAAGAATTATTCTTGGTTGTCCCAAATCTACAAAGATTCTTAACATGAGGGATGAAGAAGCTTGGTATTTCTAGTATCAGTGATAGGATTGTTGAGATTAACACTGTACTCGGTATTAGAATGTTAAGAAGTGAACCAGACACTGTCACTATGAATCTTACTAAGTGTCTAGAAGTAAATACACACAGATCTAAATAGATTGTGAAAACGTCTTCTGGCAGGGCTGCATCTGCTCTTGTTGCCACCTCCCTAGTTAAGAACGATAATAAATTTGTTGAACTAGGCATAAGAATTAACAACTGGGAGCCTACACTGCAAAATGAATTGTTTGCGATCTTAATGACGCTAAAGCTAACTTATGACACTGAGCTTGACTCTATCATCATTACTGATTCTACATCATCACTGAATGCTCTTGACTCATATAATGACTCCAACAACATGCTCAGTGGAGAAGCCAGGTACAGATACTCAAACATCCCGGACAAAGGAATTAATGTACAATTGCTATGAATCCCATCACACATTGGATTACTCCTTCATGATAAAGTTGATTTGTTAGCCAAGAAGAGTACCCAGAAGGAGAATGTAGAATATAACTTTGGTATGTCTGTGTCTAGCATTAGGAATAATATTATGAAAAAAGTAAATAATAAAAGTGATTGTTATAGGAATGCAGTTAGAAGCCTGAGTAGATCTATAACCTACCATGATAACATGAACGTAGATAAGTATGTTTATGGAGCAACTTGCAATGTGAACAGACTGACTGATGTTGTAGTGGCCAGGCTTAGGCTTGGTTACAAGTACTTCTGGCAGTTTGGGAGACACACGGATGATGATCAAACTAAATGTAAATTATGTGATCAGGCATATGGTCACTCTTGAACACTTTGTGCTTAATTGTCCACTTATTGAGGAATACAGAGATAGACAGTATAATAACCTATGTGACATGTCAAGATATCTTATTAATGAAAATAAGATACCAGATATACTAAGCAAATTTCCTAAATTTGCTTGTAACAGATAAATGAACTGTAGATATGTAGATATAAATCCTTATGTACACCTGTTAACCCTTTGGACCTAGTTCATAGGCCTTTTGTGTGTCCATATGCTCTTGCGCTACCGTCCACAGGATGGATATGGGGTGCACAATAAACTAGCCACTTCGGTGGCAAACTGTAAAAAAAAAAAAAAAAAAAAAAAGAAACCATAAGTAAGACACTCTACGTAATACACTCTAGGTAAGACACTCTAGGTAACACACTCTAGGTAACACACTCTAGGTGGAAATAAATGGTATCAAATACCGACACAATGGAAATATAAACACACATGCAGTATAATGTGATCCTTTATTGACAACGTTTCACCCACACAGTGGGCTTTTTCAAGTCACACACGGATCTGTGTGTGACTTGAAAAAGCCCACTGTGTGGGTGAAACGTTGTCAATAAAGGATCACATTATACTGCATTTGTGTTTATAGTTCCACACTCTAGGTAAGACACTCTAGGTAACACACTCTAGGCAAGACACTCTACGTAACACTCTAGGTAAGACACTCTAGGTAACACACTCTAGGCAAGACACTCTACGTAACACTCTAGGTAAGACACTCTAGGTAAGACACTCTAGGTAGCACACTCTAGGTAAGACACTCTAGGTAGCACACTCTAGGTAAGACACTCTAGGTAACACTCTAGGTAAGACACTCTAGGTAGCACACTCTAGGTAAGACACTCTAGGTAAGACACTCTAGGTAACACTCTAGGTAAGACACTCTAGGTAGCACACTCTAGGTAAGACACTCTAGGTAAGACACTCTAAGTAATACACTCTAAGTAAGACACTGTAGCAAGTCTCTTACAGAGTAATAATAATAATAATAATAACAATAATAATAATAATAATAATAATAATAATAATAATAATAATAATAATAATAATAATAATAACAATTGATAATAATGATAGGCCAATCCTTAAGGATAATTGAGCGAATATTTTTTTTTATAGTCTGGTTGAATGTACCTTTGAAATTTGTGTACCATTTCTGTAAATAATTGGACGAATGAATGTACAAATAAATAACTTAATAGACATATGCACATAGGCTGAAATGGACATATACAGGAATGTAAACAGACAGATGGTGTTAAAGAGATGGGATATTAAACGTACAATACATTTATACATCATCACGAAACTTCATTCATTCTATACCTTACATCCCGACGCTTCTTTCTAGGTCAAGTGGATAAGGCTTTCCTGAGGCCACGAAAGCTAGTGGAAGTGTTGGCATACAAGCCCCACATGTCCACCACATTGCTGAATCTCATGCAGAAGCACCAGTTGCAGCCATCTGCTGTGCGACGGGTGGTGTTCACCTACCCCAGGGTGTTCTACCTGGAGGAGGAAGTGGTAAAGCTGCGCCCCAGGCTGACGATGTGTCCCTCCTACAGCGTGGCAGGTGAGTGTGACCTCGCAGACGAGTGCGAGACCCTACATTACCTGAAGGACGTGTGTACCTCAGACTCGTGTTTTAGAAGTCACGATTGGGAACAGCAGCCTAACTCGCGCATACTCTATAACCACTTCCTGGAGGAGCTGAACAACGAAGTTCTGTGCAAGATGGTACAGCTGGTGATCCAAGATTCAGACGAAGAGGAAAGAGAGTTGAATATCGATGGTCGCCTGAATGCATCATTGTGGACAATGAATTCAAACGGGGATGTGCTCGTTCCCGAGATCTGCTACTTCTCGGTGGAGGGACTGTGCAAACAGGAGAATGTCGGGTGTAGTCGCCTGCACGCTACGCGGCATTACCAGTGGCAGGTACGGGAGAAGGACGGCCGCTGGCAGAACCTCCAAGACGCCCAGGTGATGGCCCTGGAGCGCTCATATTGTGATCCAGCTCAAGAAAGTGTTCCCATGCCCCCACCCAATCCAACCACCTACCGTCCCCCACCCGGTTACCTGCTACAGATCATGGGCCGTGATACTTGGACTGCACATTTTGATACAATGACCATCACTAACACTTCTGGTGAAATACTGTGGTTGCGCCGACTGTGCACGGAGGAGAAGGAGGACACTGATGTGAAAGCAAGAAACTTTGTCTGGTATTTCTTAACAGAAGAAAATGAATGGGTGCCTTATGGAACACCTCACAACGACCTGGTAAGCAGTATAACTTGGGAAGAAATAGAGAAAAGCTTTAAAGAAGGGAGCAAAATTATATACTTCTCTACCGAAAACCACAAATACTCCATAGAATTCGCCACGATGACTCAAACGAATGATGAGAATGGCTCCCAGAAAGAGATCAGACGACGACCACAGCCACATCTTGATGAGGACGAAGAAAGCACCAGGGCTTCGTCTCCAGACTACGGAGAAGACGAGACCCCAGAGTCTCCCATCCCTTCATCTCTCGAAGGCGAGGACGAAGAGACCCCAGCGCCCTCATCACCAACCTCTACTTCTCCTTCTTTTCAAGGCTCCGAAATTGACCCGTCATTACCTGTCATCTGGGAGGACATGGAGTGTGTGGAGAACCTTCGTCTTGTTCCTCTCAACCCATACACTAATGAATATCGGGAGGTGATGGCACTCCTTGAGCCGGGATTGAGCAAAAGAAGAGTTTTGGGAATAAAACGAATACAAAATCGACAGTTGTGGCGCAAATTCCAAAAACGACTTGAAGAAATGCCTGATATTTACAACGGACCGGAACCCACCATACGGCAGCTGTTCCACGGAACCACAAAGGACGTGTTGCCGAAAATCTTCCGTAAGAACTTGGATCGGACGCTCCAGGGAACATCCTACGGGAAAAAAACAAGGTATGGCCATGGCACTTACTTCTTTTCTGACGTGGATAGGGCCTTCAGGTACAGTGTTCCAGACTCACGGTACGACAAGTCCTACCTGCTGGTGGCACAGGTGGCGGTGGCAGACATAACCAAGGGAGACGGCACAATGGAGAGTCCCCCCACCGATCCCGAGACCGGTGTCACTTCCGACACCACCGTCAACGATGTCGAAACCCCGACAGTTTACGTGAAGTACGACAAGAAAGAGTACTATCCCCAGTACATCGTGACTGTGACCTAAGCTTAGCTACAGTGCATTTTCTTAAAATAAGTGAAGCGTTACTCTTCCACGCCTCTCTCTCTTTCTCTCAGTTGTGCATAGAATGCATCTACGATTACCTAACCACAGAGATATGTGCGTCCTCAGAAAATGGAACTACTGAAAGTTAATTGCACCAAAAAAAAATTAATAGAATACTGCGCTTTTCCCCGCTTCCTTCCTTGAAAATGAAGAACCCAACACACGATAACAGATTTATTTGTGAGCTTTCTGGCGCTCACCTGCGAGGTAGTTTAATTTAGGCAAAGACTTAGAATTTTGGAAAGCAAAACATACTAAATACTTCCACACTGTACGGTAGTTTATTTCTCTTCATGTGACTCCTGGGACAGCCTGAGTGTGTGGCTTCGGTTTCCAGTTTGAAACGTTTCGGCCGAGATATTTCAAGCTCTGTTATTTGTCTTCTAAGCTAAAACATAAGAAGTTAAAAACATTAAGTTGAAACTTTCCAACAACTCATACTAGCACATCCAAAACCGCAAAATTTCATTTAAAAATCTTTCAGGGAAAACGAATAGTTTGTCCGTCCGTCTTTAACATATAAGCATTCTCTGTACAGTGGAAAAAGAACGTACGCTTGTAAGTGGTCTTAATGCCTTAGAAAAAATATTGAAAAATGCTCACTAATGCACTGACCTGAACGTTTGGAGTAGAGTATGTAGTCGACTCCATAGCTGATCCTCTGTCCTCTTATGAGATACAATACAATACCTTGTAGACTGGTAATCTAACCTGCTAGAGGAAGGTTCTCTTATCTTGAAGATGCCGTATCTGGTCATCTGCTCTATCATCAAGAGATTCACTACCTTTCAGACGGATGATCTTGTCTGAGGGTGGGACCGAGTTCCAGTGTCATCAAGTCTTAACTACCATCATTAAGTCTTAAGGACTGCCAGTGCCATAAAGTCTTTTAAGTATTATCAGTGCCATCAAGTTTTAAGTATTATCACTTCGCATCATCAGAGTTTTAGTAGTACTGTACCGCATTATTATATCATAGTAATTATAGCTTCATCATCATTTCTAAGGTATTAATGTGTTGTGTCAGTTTTTGAGAATACTTGTGTTATCATAATAAATATTATAGTGATTCGTCATGATAATTATTATTGTGTTTTGCCATCAATTCTTGAACATTATTGCACCGCATCATTATAAGTATTATTGTGTTGCATCGTCATGGTATTATACTTTTGTGTTATAAAAGCATTTTTGATGTATCCTGATCAGTATTATTGTGTTATAGTATCAAATCGTCAGTATTAATGTGTTGCATCATCATAAATATTAACGTTTTACATGATCATCAGTATTATTGTGGTGTATCACCAAACCTTGACTATTATTGTGCTGAAAAAGACTTTCTTGGTAGTAATTCCAGAAAATTATTAACCCATGAGGCCTGGTCACAGACCGGGCCGCGGGGGCGTTAACCCCCGAAACCCTCTCCAGGTATGAATAACTCGGAAGAGCAAAGGAATACCTTTAGAATCCTTTGGCGTTGTTCTTGATGAATGTGACTCACTCCCAGGTACCTTTGTACTACTGAGTGAGCAGGGACAGCAATACAAAGGTACTTACTTGTCTTCAGTCTCCCAGTACTGAAACCGGGCACTTTCAGGTGCGATTTAGTCGCTCTACTACTAAGATGCGAGGGTTAACATCTAGGAACCCAAGTCTATTTACGTCAAGGTGAGCAGAGGCAGTAGGTGTAAGGAGACTTGCCAATGTCTCGACTAATCCGAGATTGAACCTAGGTTCTTCCAGTGTGATCCGAGCGTGTGTTGCATCACAGTTCTTGAGCATTGTCAAAATTACTTGTAAATTTATAGATTAATTCAAGAATTAACATGACGTATGATTTCACAATTTTAACAGAATAAAAATGATTCATTATTCACATTGATTATGTGACATCACACTGTGACAAGTTTTCTAATAGTTCTCCCTCCTACCCTGACGCAACGAACTTGACATTTTTCTGGTGACATCAAGAATTTCAGGAGTTCGTGTCCATAAATATTTTGCGATTCTACGTTCATTCAAAGTGGACAGTATACAGTGGAGCAGTTAAGTTAATACTTATTAAATATATTTTTTCCTGTGGAAATACAATGTATTCCTGATGGATTGATGAAAAAATCAAGTTTAGGATCATAAAGTAGGTGCAAATTTGCGTAGACATTACATATGGTTTTCACACACGAAAGTTTGATGCACATCAGTGATTTGCAAAGATTGTTTTAATAGTGGTTACAAGAGGGTGTTGTGGGAACGGTCAGTAACCGCAGGAAAAATACGTCACAATACCGTGACTGCAATAATTCGCAACTACATCAAAATTTGGAGATGAAACTTGAGGTTTTAAAGCTTTCCCTTCCTCTTGTTGGCACCTCGTGGCCCAGTCTTGCACCACCAGTGACCCTAGCTGGCACCTCGTGGCCCAGTCTTGCACCACCAGTGACCCTAGCTGGCACCTCGTGGCCCAGTCTTGCACCACCAGTGACCCTAGCTGGCACCTCGTGGCCCAGTCTTGCACCACCAGTGACCCTAGCTGGCACCTCGTGGCCCAGTCTTGCACCACCAGTGACCCTAGCTGGCACCTCGTGGCCCAGTCTTGCACCACCAGTGATAATCGTTTCCTGCTCTTGAAGCCACGTTGCCAGAAATATTGTAGCCGGTTATGTATATATATATATATATATATATATATATATATATATATATATATATATATATATATATATATATATATATATATATATATATATATATATATATATAAAACAACCACTGTGAAAGAGTAGTGAAATTCCAAGCGCTTTCGTGACTACTCACATTGTCAATGTGAGTAGTCAGGAAAGCGCTTGGAATTTCACTACTCTTTCACAGTGGTTGTTTTGCATAATTTAAAATCACCTGTTTACTGTGATCTTATTGCATATATATATATATATATATATATATATATATATATATATATATATATATATATATATATATATATATATATATATATATATATATATATTTGTGGTTAAATTTAGCTTTTCATAGCTTTATGTAGCCTAATTTAAAATATAGATAAAAGAGGATTAGTAAGTTTACACGGAGCTTTAAAACAGAGATGTAGAATGTCTCGTTAGAAAAATAATGATAAGTAGCACTTCAAGGCATCGTCTGTAATATTATACATATATCCATTCCGTCTGACTATTATGACAGCGCTTCAGTGTTGAATTGGACTTGCAACCCTTTTTATTTTATCGTATGGCCAGTCGAAACCCTTTTAAGATTATGCGAAACTTAGCCAAACTTTATTATGCAAAGTGTGATGGTCAAGCTTTGAGAAGGATGACGGTGAGTGTGTCTGGTCACCACTCACCTCCTGCCACCACTCACCTCCTGCCACCACTCACCTCCTGTCACCACTCACCTCCTGTCACCACTCACCTCCTGCCACCACTCACCTCCTGCCACCACTCACCTCCTGCCACCACTCACCTCCTGTCACCACTCACCTCCTGTCACCACTCACCTCCTGCCACCACTCACCTCCTGCCACCACTCACCTCCTGCCACCACTCACCTCCTGTCACCACTCACCTCCTGTCACCACTCACCTCCTGCCACCACTCACCTCCTGCCACCACTCACCTCCTGCCACCACTCACCTCCTGCCACCACTCACCTCCTGCCACCACACCTGCCACCACTCACCTCCTGCCACCACTCACCTCCTGCCACCACTCACCTCCTGCCACCACTCACCTCCTGCCACCACTCACCTCCTGCCACCACTCACCTCCTGCCACCACACCTCCTGCCACCACTCACCTCCTGCCACCACTCACCTCCTGCCACCACTCACCTCCTGCCACCACTCACCTCCTACCACCACACCTCCTGCCACCACTCACCTCCTGCCACCACTCACCTCCTGCCACCACTCACCTGCCACCACTCACCTCCTGCCACCACTCACCTGCCACCACTCACCTCCTGCCACCACTCACCTCCTGCCACCACACCTCCTGCCACCACTCACCTCCTGCCACCACTCACCTCCTGCCACCACTCACCTCCTGCCACCACACCTCCTGCCACCACTCACCTCCTGCCACCACTCACCTCCTGCCACCACTCACCTGCCACCACTCACCTCCTGCCACCACTCACCTCCTGCCACCACTCACCTCCTGCCACCACTCACCTCCTGCCACCACACCTCCTGCCACCACTCACCTCCTGCCACCACTCACCTCCTGCCACCACTCACCTCCTGCCACCACTCACCTCCTGCCACCACTCACCTCCTGCCACCACACCTCCTGCCACCACTCACCTCCTGCCACCACTCACCTCCTGCCACCACTCACCTCCTGCCACCACTCACCTCCTGCCACCACTCACCTCCTGCCACCACTCACCTCCTGCCACCACTCACCTCCTGTCACCACTCACCTCCTGTCACCACTCACCTCCTGCCACCACTCACCTCCTGCCACCACTCACCTCCTGCCACCACTCACCTCCTGTCACCACTCACCTCCTGTCACCACTCACCTCCTGCCACCACTCACCTCCTGCCACCACTCACCTCCTGCCACCACTCACCTCCTGCCACCACACCTGCCACCACTCACCTCCTGCCACCACTCACCTCCTGCTACCACTCACCTCCTGCCACCACTCACCTCCTGCCACCACTCACCTCCTGCCACCACTCCCCTCCTGCCACCACACCTCCTGCCACCACTCACCTCCTGCCACCACTCACCTCCTGCCACCACTCACCTCCTGCCACCACTCACCTCCTACCACCACACCTCCTGCCACCACTCACCTCCTGCCACCACTCACCTCCTGCCACCACTCACCTGCCACCACTCACCTCCTGCCACCACTCACCTGCCACCACTCACCTCCTGCCACCACTCACCTCCTGCCACCACACCTCCTGCCACCACTCACCTCCTGCCACCACTCACCTCCTGCCACCACTCACCTCCTGCCACCACACCTCCTGCCACCACTCACCTCCTGCCACCACTCACCTCCTGCCACCACTCACCTGCCACCACTCACCTCCTGCCACCACTCACCTCCTGCCACCACTCACCTCCTGCCACCACTCACCTCCTGCCACCACACCTCCTGCCACCACTCACCTCCTGCCACCACTCACCTCCTGCCACCACTCACCTCCTGCCACCACTCACCTCCTGCCACCACTCACCTCCTGCCACCACACCTCCTGCCACCACTCACCTCCTGCCACCACTCACCTCCTGCCACCACTCACCTCCTGCCACCACTCACCTCCTGCCACCACTCACCTCCTGCCACCACTCACCTCCTGCCACCACTCACCTCCTGCCACCACTCACCTCCTGCCACCACTCACCTCCTGCCACCACTCACAGCCATGTGTGGCGTGGCTCTTTTTTGTTTTTTTACATGAATAGCTAATTATTATATTACTGTATTTATAACTTTTCATGAATCTAACATTATATTTGTGAAATTTTAGAAAGATTCCAGAGTTAAGGCACAGATGGCCAACAACAACAACTTCGAAGGTTGGCCAGCACGTCAGTGTGAGCCATAATTGTTGTACATCTCATAGTGCAGAGAAGAGTCACTTGCCTTATTTGACACATATATCAAATTTATCTGGAGGTAATTTCCAGCTGTTACGATCCATCCAGAGGAGTTCTCATCTACGATGAAAAAAGTTAAGAAAGTTTATAAGACTGTGCAAGGTAGTGTGGGTGGCCTCGTCTATTATACCAGTGAAGACATACCTTTCAGTGACATGCAGGTTGAGTGCATTTTGTGAATATATAGTAATAACTATAATTTCAGTTACACGATTGCTATTCCTTGTATTTCAGACTCTTCCTGTGAAAATTATTATTATTATTATTATGTGAGTAAATTACCTGCAAGAGGTTTACAGAACATCACCTGAATTATTACCTGAAAGTAATCTGGGTGAGGTAAGTGGGACTTAGTCACAGTAGGTCACTGAACTGCAACTCCTTCGACTGCCCACTTCTTCACCACTCTCATAAAAAGCTAGACTTGACATTAAATTAATAATTATATTACAACCAGCTACTCTGGTAATTAAGGTTATGTGGACTGTATAGGATTAAGCTTGCTGGGAACAACAAATATAATTGGTACTAACACTTACCATTTAATTACTGCAGATGGATCACACCACAACACCTAACACCTAGACCCTACACTGGCCAGCTACTGATCTAAATGCAAAAACTATGGTGCACTTCCCTGTGAGTGATGTCCACATTTATTTTCCCCCATCCAAACGTAATTCTTGAGGTCCCGCAAATTTCCTGTCCCATTATAGCCTCGATGATGCCGGATTATTAGACGATTGTAACAACCAGTGTACCCATACTAAATTCAATATGGCATCTCCCCAACGTCCCTACTGGTTGTTCTGCTCCCCCTCCCTCCTACTGGCTGTTCTGCTCCCCCTCCCTCCTATTGGTTGTTCTGCTCCCCCTCCCTCCTACTGGCTGTTCTGCTCCCCCTCCCTCTTACTGGCTGTTCTGCTCCTCCTCCCTCCTATTGGTTGTTCTGCTCCCCCTCCCTCCTACTGGCTGTTCTGCTCCCCCTCCCTCCTACTGGCTGTTCTGCTCCCCCTCCCTCCTACTGGCTGTTCTGCTCCCCTCCCTCCTACTGGTTGTTCTGCTCCCCCTCCCTCCTACTGGCTGTTCTGCTCCCCCTCCCTCCGACTGGCTGTTCTGCTCCCCCTCCCTCCTACTGGTTGTTCTGCTCCCCCTCCCTCCTACTGGCTGCTCTGCTCCCCCTCCCTCCTACTGGCTGTTCTGCTCCCCCTCCCTCCTACTGGCTGTTCTGCTCCCCCTCCCTCCTACTGGCTGTTCTGCTCCCCCTCCCTCCTACTGGCTGTTCTGCTCCCCCTCCCTCCTACTGGTTGTTCTGCTCCCCCTCCCTCTGCTCAGGGTTTTAAATTGTTCCAAGAAGATAGAAGTATTGGGAGGGGGGGTGGGGTGGCATTGTATGTCCGAGATCGCTTGAACTGTTGCATAAAAACGGGTATTAAGTCTGAAGTAACACATACAGAGTCTGTTTGGATAGAATTTTCAGAGGGGCATGAAAAACTGATTTTAGGAGTGATATACCGTCCCCCTAACTTAGATAGGGACCAAGGGAAACTACTATGGGAGGAAATTGTTAAGGCCACAAGGCACGATAATGTAGTAATTCTAGGAGACTTTAACTTTAGTCATGTTGATTGGAATTTCTTGACTGGGAATTTAGAATCGTACGACTTCTTAGAAGTATTTCAGGATTGTTTTTTGAAGCAGTTTGTGACAGAACCTACAAGGGGAAATAACCTGCTTGACTTAGTTATGGCAAACAATGAATCCCTTGTTAATAATTTAGAAATTTCAGAGGAACTGGGTGCTAGCGACCACAAATCAATTACATTTAGCATTGAATGGAAGTACGATAGTAGCGATAACTCAGTAACAGTCCCAGATTTTCGCTTAGCAGATTACGATGGGCTTAGAGAACACTTATCATCTGTTGACTGGGGTAACGAAGAGAGCTATCAATATGACAGTTTTCTGAACACTATACATGCTGCTCAAAGAGCGTTTATCCCATATAAAGAAATTAGATCAAATAGAAATGACCCAAAATGGATGAATAATAGGCTCAAATATCTACTAGGGCATAAGAAAGGAATTTATAGGCGTATCAAAAGAGGTGAGGGTCATCTTATGAATCAGTATATTGACATTAAGAGGGACATTAAAAAGGGGATAAGAAAAGCTAAAAGGGACTATGAAATTAAAGTTGCTAGGGATTCTAAAACTAACCCAAAAAGTTTTTTCCAGGTCTATAGAACAAAAGTTAGAGATAAGATAGGTCCCCTTAAAAATAACTATGGGCACCTTACTGACAATGAGAATGAAATGTGCTTGATTTTAAATAATTATTTTCTCTCAGTTTTTACACAGGAAGACACTAACAATATTCCAGTAATTAATTTTTACAGTGGGCTAGAAGAAGATAAATTATGTAACATCACAGTCACTAGTGAGATGGTTGTGAGGCAGATAGACAGACTGAAGCAAAATAAGTCGCCGGGTCCTGATGAGGTTTTTTCAAGGGTTCTTAAGGAATGCAAAATGGAACTCTGTGAACCATTAACTAATATTTTTAATTTATCTCTTCAAACAGGTGTAGTGTCTGATATGTGGAAGATGGCTAATGTAACTCCTATTTTTAAAACAGGGGACAAGTCGTTACCGTCAAATTACCGCCCAATAAGCCTGACCTCAATTGTAGGCAAATTACTAGAGTCAATTATAGCTGAGATTATAAGAAGCCATCTCGATAAGCATAGCTTGATTAATGATACTCAGCATGGATTCACAAGAGGCCGGTCTTGTCTAACTAATTTATTAACTTTCTTCAGTAAAGCTTTTGAGGCTGTTGACCACAATAAAGAATTTGATATTATTTACTTAGATTTTAGTAAGGCTTTTGATAGAGTTCCGCACCAGAGACTGTTAAAGAAAGTGGCAGCTCATGGTATTGGGGGAAAAGTGCTCTCGTGGATCGAGTCATGGCTCACTGACAGGAAGCAGAGAGTGTCCATAAATGGGGTTAAATCCGAGTGGGGATCTGTAACAAGTGGCGTTCCACAGGGATCAGTCTTGGGCCCGTTGTTGTTTATAATATATATCAATGATCTTGATGAGGGAATTACTAGTGATATGAGCAAATTCGCCGATGACACAAAGATAGGTAGGATAATTGATTCAAACGTAGATGTTAGGGAACTTCAGGAGGATTTAAACAAACTCTATTCTTGGTCAGAAAAGTGGCAGATGCAGTTCAATGTAGATAAATGCAAGGTTCTGAAGCTTGGGAGTGTCCATAACCCTAGTACTTATAAGTTAAATGATGTAGAACTTAGCCATACAGATTGCGAAAAGGACTTGGGGGTTATGGTGAGCAGCAACCTTAAACCAAGACAGCAATGCCTAAGCGTACGTAATAAGGCAAATAGATTACTGGGATTTATATCAAGAAGTGTAAGCAACAGAAGTCCAGAAGTCATACTGCAGCTTTATACATCATTAGTAAGGCCTCACCTTGATTATGCAGCTCAGTTCTGGTCTCCGTATTACAAAATGGACATAAATTCGTTAGAAAACATTCAGCGTAGGATGACTAAATTAATACATAGCATCAGAAATCTTCCTTATGAAGAAAGATTGAAGACTCTTAAGTTACATTCACTTGTTAGACGAAGAATGAGGGGAGACCTGATCGAAGTGTATAAGTGGAAGATAGGTATTAATAAAGGGGATATTAATAAGGTCTTGAGGATGTCTCTCCAAGAGAGAACCCGCAGTAATGGATTTAAATTAGATAAGTTTAGATTTAGAAAGGACATAGGAAAGTATTGGTTTGGAAATAGGGTAGTTGATGAGTGGAACAGTCTACCTAGTTGGGTTATTGAGGCTAGGACTTTGTTTAGTTTCAAATCTAGGTTGGATAAGTACATGAGTGGGAAGGGTTGGATTTGAGTGGGACTTTCACATCAGAGCTTATTTCTTGGGTAGCATTGAAAATTGGGTTGGGTAAATGTTTTGTTAGTGGGATGAATTGTAAAGGACCTGCCTAGTATGGGCCAGCAGGCCTCCTGCAGTGTTCCTCCTTTCTTATGTTCTTATGTTCTTATGTTCTCCCCCTCCCTCCTACTGGCTGTTCTGCTCCCCCTCCCTCCTACTGGCTGCTCTGCTCCCCCTCCCTCCTACTGGCTGTTCTGTTCCCCCTCCCTCCTACTGGCTGTTCTGCTCCCCCTCCCTCCTACTGGCTGCTCTGCTCCCCCTCCCTCCTACTGGCTGTTCTGCTCCCCCTCCCTCCTACTGGCTGTTCTGCTCCCCCTCCCTCCTACTGGCTGTTCTGCTCCCCCTCCCGCCTACTGGCGGGTCTGCTCCCCTCCCTCCTACTGGCTGTTCTGCTCCCCCTCCCTCCTACTGGGTGTTCTGCTCCCCCTCCCTCCTACTGGCTGCTCTGCTCCCCCTCCCTCCTACTGGCTGTTCTGGTCCCCCTCCCTCCTACTGGCTGTTCTGCTCCCCCTCCCTCCTACTGGCTGTTCTGCTCCCCCTCCCTCCTACTGGCTGTTCTGCTCCTCCTCCCTCCTACTGGCTGTTCTGCTCCCCCTCTCTCGAAATTTCTCGAAGGGTCCAAACAGCATCATATTTTATTACAGTTATTGTATTATTCAATCATATGTTCTATATTTAAGAAATTATGAAAATATTTCCACACTTCCCTCACTCTAGCCATTTTGGTGGTAAAGAGACAAAACTTGGAGTGTTATAGAATGCGTACTTTGTTGACGACGTTTCGCACAATTATCACACTTGGCATCAGTATGTGCTGTAATGCGATAAAATTAATGAATTCAGAGACAACTCGCTCAAAAATGCTCAAGAAATATCAAAATATTTTATCCACAGCGGCATATTACCAACCATTCAGGAAAAGTGCCCTGACTTTGCCCACTGTAAATAACGTTAACCACTTAAACTTTTTTTTTACAAGCATACCTTGGTAAAATACAAGGTAATATTTTTGTAATATTCTTGAGACCTAATTCATGTCTACATAAATAACTCATTGCGACTTTAACCAGATATAAACATATAAATAGTTAATTTCTAAAACTTTGCGGCCCAGTCCTTATACCCATTATGTGCCTCTGTAATCTTTTAACTACCACCCACACCGTGGGTCTACGATGTGTAAAATACTAAACTAACTAACGTCATGAATCCAGAGAATGAACCCATAAAATTATGAAAGATAAACAAGTTACATTGGTAATGAATCATAATGTAAGAATCGCTAGCGCCAGTAACGAGTCATTTCCCTGACATTGAGTTCAGTCACAGAAAATATTAGTGTAGCTTGTAGACAAATGGTTCAAAAAACCGACAAGTTGACAAATTAGACACATGTAAAACACCTGGGTATCTTTAATGAGGAAACGTTTCGCCACACAGTGACTTTATCAGTCCATACAAAGGAGAATGGTGAAGAACAGGAGGAGTTTGAGGAAATCAGTCCCTCAGCCTTGAGTCGATGTAATCAGTCCATTAGTCTTGAACAGGATACAGCATATGTGCGAAGAAGTGGCTTATATACTGTAGACAGGTGAGGTGAAGCAGCCGTAGGCGGTATCACATTTGACAAGTCCAAACGTGGCAGTAGGTCATGCCTAAAGGTTAGGCAAGTGAAGAATTCCCAGATGTTGTTGTGTATGACAGGAATGTAGATGAATGGTTCAGAGAACCGACAAGTTGATAAATTACACTGATTACATCGACTCAAGGCTGAGGGACTGTCTACCTTAAACTCCTCTTCTTCACCATTCTCCTTTGCATGGTCTGATGAAGCCACTGTGTGGAGAAACATTAGTGTAGCTTATATGGGGTTATTATGACTTACGTATAACACAATACTTAGCATGTTATTGCTGCATTCAGACAAGTAAAAGGAGTTATGCTTTACAAAAGTCAGTCAGGGAATTTTTCCACGGATGGCTGTGGATAAATCCTTTGACATTTTTTGAACCTTTATATGTGAGTTACCTAAATTCGTTAACTTTCTCGTATTCCAGGACATAATGATGCAGGGTGCACCAAAAGTTCCTTTCAGAATGTATACATTTGGTCATGTTTACATCAGGTGGTGATGCAAGAAACTCGTGAGGTACGTGTAGCACAGGTGCAGCCAGACACTGGTGGCGTTCAAGTGTCTGCTAACATTGTTGGATACATCACACGTAATTTTGCTGACTCCTCATTTATTAGACAGACATTATATACTGCAAACCTAAGTTCATGAATCTACAAGCTGGACAGTTTTCCGGCCCAAAATAAAGTTCATGGCTCAAGGAAAGAAAACTGATGATGAGCACAGACGTATGAACCTGCTTTAGCTTTAATGAGTTTCATTAAGTCCATTAACAATATTTTCCTCAGTTATCTTTAATAAATTACACTGATCCATGTATCATATCGTACTTCTTTATTTAGTATACTTTAATATACAGTCTTGATCCATGGCGTCACTCTGTAAACTAATTGCCAGATAATACTTTTATGAGGAGAAATTACGTTAATTAACTTTGATTAACCTATGAGACACGTTTCTTTTTTGTTCATTGTTGTACACTTTTGACTGCTTCGTGTCTAACATAATGAGCACAATATATGTTTTGCTGACACTGTATTAATAATTTCCCTTAAACGAAGAAGAAATTTGTATATTATTATGGCTTCGATACTGTTTTATATATATATATATATATATATATATATATATATATATATATATATATATATATATATATATATATATATATATATATATATATATATATATATATAATGTATTTTTGATGTAAGAATCCTTGAGAATGTCAGTATTGATCGCCTCCAAGTGTTGTGTTGGTCATTCTTCATATAAAATACCTAGTGATACTCTAGAGCTTGCTGGTATATAGAAGTTAGAATATTTTACTGTACTATGGGCTTCTCTGCTTAATTAAGAACGCCTTCCAGTATTTGAAATTTGAATATTTTAGATGTTATTTTCGTAAGAATCAAATTTATATTATTTTTAGTGATTTACAACAACAGTAATGTTTTCTTGTAATTTTTATAGTTTTCTTTTTAAAATGGATTTCTTTATATTTAGTTTCACGTTGATTCACGTGCGTAATAGATTGTGAAATGTGCGTAAAATAACTTGTGGTGAAGCAGCACACACAGTCTGTGGTGAAGCAGCACACACAGTCTGTGGTGAAGCAGCACACACAGTCTGTGGTGAAGCAGCACACACACAGTCTGTGGTGAAGCAGCACACACAGTCTGTGGTGAAGCAGCACACACAGTCTGTGGTGAAGCAGCACACACACAGTCTGTGGTGAAGCAGCACACACACAGTCTGTGGTGAAGCAGCACACACAGTCTGTGGTGAAGCAGCACACACAGTCTGTGGTGAAGCAGCACACACACAGTCTGTGGTGAAGCAGCACACACACACAGTCTGTGGTGAAGCAGCACACACACAGTCTGTGTTGAAGCAGCACACACACACAGTCTGTGGTGAAGCAGCACACACACATACTCTGTGGTGAAGCAGCACACACACATACTCTGTGGTGAAGCAGCACACACACATACTCTGTGGTGAAGCAGCACACACACACAGTCTGTGTTGAAGCAGCACACACACACAGTCTGTGTTGAAGCAGCACACACACACAGTCTGTGTTGAAGCAGCACACACACACAGTCTGTGGTGAAGCAGCACACACACATACTCTGTGGTGAAGCAGCACACACACACAGTCTGTGGTGAAGCAGCACACACACACAGTCTGTGGTGAAGCAGCACACACACACAGTCTGTGGTGAAGCAGCACACACACACAGTCTGTGGTGAAGCAGCACACACACACAGTCTGTGTTGAAGCAGCACACACACACAGTCTGTGTTGAAGCAGCACACACACAGTCTGTGGTGAAGCAGCACACACAGTCTGTGGTGAAGCAGCACACACAGTCTGTGTTGAAGCAGCACACACACAGTCTGTGGTGAAGCAGCACACACAGTCTGTGTTGAAGCAGCACACACACAGTCTGTGGTGAAGCAGCACACACACACAGTCTGTGGTGAAGCAGCACACACAGTCTGTGGTGAAGCAGCACACACACACAGTCTGTGTTGAAGCACCACACACACAGTCTGTGGTGAAGCAGCACACACAGTCTGTGGTGAAGCAGCACACACAGTCTGTGGTGAAGCAGCACACACACAGTCTGTGGTGAAGCAGCACACACACAGTCTGTGGTGAAGCAGCACACACAGTCTGTGGTGAAGCAGCACACACAGTCTGTGGTGAAGCAGCACACACACAGTCTGTGGTGAAGCAGCACACACACAGTCTGTGGTGGAAATAAGTCACTCTGTCTGACTTTTTTGGGTTATCCTAGGTTCTCTACACATATGCTGCTATGTATGATAATTCTATATAACTGGATTTGTGTATACCTGAATAAACTTACTTACTTGCTTACTTAAGCAGCACACACACAGTCTGTGAATATATCACATCAGCACCAGAAATACTGATGAATTTTATCTTATTATGTTGATAAAAAAGCAGAGCTAGTGAGGACTGAGTATATACTGTATTTACGGCCAATCTACTCATATATATATATATATATATATATATATATATATATATATATATATATATATATATATATATATATATATATAAACTGAGAGGTCTATACTTTCAGTTTATGTTGTATAAACAAAAACTGTACTTTAATCAGTCTTTTAAGAATTAAAATATTCTTTATGGTAAAGTACACGTGAAGTCACCATAATACAAGCGTAGTGTAGAGTGGCAACCAAACTTACCCACTATGCACTTAGTGTTTTTATAATTCATATGTCAAGGTCAGAATAGGATTTTTTATATTAATTTGGAGCGTCAGGATGTACTTAATACCCTACCTACGTTAAATTTATTATCTTGTTACTTTACATATTTCCTTGCGATCTACATCTAACAACAGAGATAATAAACATAGTTGTAGCAGCTCAACTCATGTATGGGTTATATTGTAACCTTGCACTCACCCACCCATTACGCTACTTGTGCCGCACACTGATGTGCTTTTCCTCACTAATATTGGGATACTATTGACATTTCTTTCATTTAGTGTCCCAAATGGAGTCTGGAATTTGTATTTAACCTACACGCAATGTCTGTGAATATTTCAGTAATATTTAACAATGTTACTCTCCTTAGTTTTAACTTTGCCCATCAGTGTTTTCCTAAATAATGACAGCGGAAAATATATAAAATGATGGCAGCGAATAATATAGAAAATAATGGCAGCGGAAAATATAGAAAATAATAGCAGCGAATAATATAGAAAATAATGGCAGCGGAAAATATAGAAAATAATAGCAGCGAATAATATAGAAAATAATGGCAGCGGAAAATATAGAAAATAATGGCAGCGGAAAATATAGAAAATAATGGCAGCGGAAAATATAGAAAATAATGGCAGCTGAAAGTACGGAATTTTAGTTTTGATTTTGGTAACAACATTCTTCTGTCGTAAATTCTACCTATTTAATTAACGCGTTGACTTCATTATGTACCCACACCTATCCTTTGAGTGGTATTCAAAATATTATAGAATCACAAAATGGGTCCAGGAACTGGGTACCAACCTATGGGTAGAATAGTTCAATACTAAGATTCTAAAATGTATGAACAGCAGTCGTAGTTTTCAACACAAACATCTCAATTATTGATGCTAAATCACTAAAATTCTTAATTATGTAATCCCAGAACTGTATATTAATGGGGTCTTAAAACGCCTGAGAATGGTATAGTAAAAATATTATCCAAGGAAGGGGAAGGTAGCCCAGTTCCATGGATCAAGAGCCCTTTTTTGTATCAGGTCAGGAAGTAGGTCACCTGTGCTACACTTGACGTAGTATAATACCTAGCATAACACATAACTTACATAAATATACTAAACCTATTTTTGTTGTAGATCATTTTAGCTGGATAGTAATTATTTTGATTTAATATTAATTATTACTCAGATGTGTTATTATTATTACAAGCGTATTATTATTACTGCCACCAGCTATTATTATTAGTGGTATTAACTTAAAAAAAAACTGAAAAACTCACAGGAAAACAGTAATACTATAAATAAAATTTAAAGTTAATATTTGCAGTATTTTTCGTGGAAGACTTGAGTAAGTTTATCAGCTGACATTACAAACATACAAACATTATCTTACCTTATTGATTACTAAAACTTTATTATTGTTATACAATGTTTATTCTCTTTAATCTTTCTTCAATACATCTTTGATGTTCTTGTAAACATTGCTTTGAAATCATAACAATAAAGATACATTATAAAGAATGTTTTATTTCCCCTTTATGTATATCCTACATCACTTACCTTCCATGTAATACATATAATACACTTCTACATAGTATACATGTTAGTATTCCTCTGTGAATAATTTATGTTTTGCATAACGTACATATTAATACCTCCCTGTCTGGCACACCTTACATCATCTTCAATATATATCCTGGTAACAGTAATATTATGTGCAGTAATTATCAGAGGTGTGTACCAGCTGCTCTCACCAGTGTGTACCAGCTGCTCTCACCAGTGTGTACCAGCTGCTCTCACCAGTGTGTACCAGCTGCTCTCATCAGTGTGCACCAGCTGCTCTCATCAGTGTGTACCAGCTGCTCTCACCAGTGTGTACCAGCTGCTCTCACCAGTGTGTACCAGCTGCTCTCACCAGTGTGTACCAGCTGCTCTCACCAGTGTGTACCAGCTGCTCTCACCAGTGTGTACCAGCTGCTCTCACCAGTGTGTACCAGCTGCTCTCATCAGTGTGTACCAGCTGCTCTCACCAGTGTGTACCAGCTGCTCTCACCAGTGTGTGCCAGCTACTCTCACCAGTGTGTACCAGCTGCTCTCACCAGTGTGTACCAGCTGCTCTCACCAGTGTGTACCAGCTGCTCTCACCAGTGTGTACCAGCTGCTCTCACCAGTGTATACGAGCTGCTCTCACCAGTGTGTACCAGCTGCTCTCACCAGTGTATACCAGCTGCTCTCACCAGTGTGTACCAGCTGCTCTCACCAGTGTGTACCAGCTGCTCTCACCAGTGTGTACCAGCTGCTCTCACCAGTGTGTACCAGCTGCTCTCACCAGTGTGTACCAGCTGCTCTCACCAGTGTGTACCAGCTGCTCTCACCAGTGTGTACCAGCTGCTCTCATCAGTGTGCACCAGCTGCTCCCACCAGTGTGTACCAGCTGCTCTCACCTGTGTGTACCAGCTGCTCTCACCAGTGTGTACCAGCTGCTCTCACCAGTGTGTACCAGCTGCTCTCACCAGTGTGTACCAGCGGCTCTCACCAGTGTGTACCAGCTGCTCTCACCAGTGTGTACCAGCTGCTCTCACCAGTGTGTACCAGCTGCTCTCATCAGTGTGTACCAGCTGCTCTCACCAGTGTGTACCAGCTGCTCTCACCAGTGTGTACCAGCTGCTCTCACCAGTGTGTACCAGCTGCTCTCATCAGTGTGTACCAGCTGCTCTCACCAGTGTGTACCAGCTGCTCTCACCAGTGTGTACCAGCTGCTCTCACCAGCGTGTACCAGCTGCTCTCACCAGTGTGTACCAGCTGCTCTCATCAGTGTGTACCAGCTGCTCTCACCAGTGTGTACCAGCTGCTCTCACCAGTGTGTACCAGCTGCTCTCACCAGTGTGTACCAGCTGCTCTCACCAGTGTGTACCAGCTGCTCTCACCAGTGTGTACCAGCTGCTCTCACCAGTGTGTACCAGCTGCTCTCATCAGTGTGTACCAGCTGCTCTCACCAGTGTGTACCAGCTGCTCTCACCAGTGTGTACCAGCTGCTCTCACCAGCGTGTACCAGCTGCTCTCACCAGTGTGTACCAGCTGCTCTCATCAGTGTGTACCAGCTGCTCTCACCAGTGTGTACCAGCTGCTCTCACCAGTGTGTACCAGCTGCTCTCACCAGTGTGTACCAGCTGCTCTCACCAGTGTGTACCAGCTGCTCTCACCAGTGTGTACCAGCTGCTCTCACCAGTGTGTACCAGTTGCTCTCACCAGTGTGTACCAGCTGCTCTCACCAGTGTGTACCAGCTGCTCTCACCAGCGTGTACCAGCTGCTCTCACCAGCGTGTACCAGCTGCTCTCACCAGTTAGTTAGTTTAATATGTTTATTATGCACCCCATACCCATCCTGTGGGCGGTAGTCAAAAGATTACAGAGGTACATAATTGGTCCAGGGACTGGACTCCAAAGTTTTGATAGCTGAGCAAGTTACAGAGGTAATGAACTCACAATTTACAAAGGTAATGAACTCCAGGTAGGTCTAGTCACAATCATGACTAGTTACAAAGGTATTTACAGATTACAGAGGTCAGCCTCATCAAATGATAATTTACAATACCACCTATAACCCTGCAACATTTGCATAAAAGTACCTGGAGAGAGTTTCGGAGGGTCAACGCCCCCGCGGCGCGGTCTGAGACCAGGCCTCACGGTGGATCAGGGTCTCATCAACCAGGCTGTTACAACTGGCAGCACGCAAACTGATGTACGAACCACAGCCCGGCTGGTCAGGTACTGACTTTAGGTGCCTCTCCAGCGCCTTCCTGATAAAAACTAAAAACTGGTAGACATATAAAGATGTATCGAGAAGAGAGTCTTAAGACCCCATGACATCCCACTCTGGGTCAGTCACCATCAATAAAACAATAATAACAGCCTCTATATTACAAACTATAATGGTAAATACTTATTGAATTACAAACTTTATTGGAAAATTCATTAATAAATTTGCTCAGATTCATATCTATTATTTTGTATCTATGTTATCCTTAGCATAAAGTTATGAATAAAAAATAAATTTTAGGAAAAAATAAAGTTAATAGAAGAGGATTCTCATAGATCTGGTCTGCTAAATGAAGAAATTTTTTTACGGAAGTTCCAGAGGAAAGAACTTTTTTCAAGACATTTATTCTTGTACTGAGAATTAATAATAATAATAATAATAATAATAATAATAATAATAATAATAATAATAATAATAATAATAATAATAATAATAATAATAATAATAATTTGTACAAGTATATGATACAACTTATACATATCATACTTGGAGAGTGTTTCAGGGGTCTACGCCCCCATGGCCCGGTCTGTGACCAGGCCATGGGGACCAGGGACTGATCAACCAGACTGTTACTGCTGGAAGTACGCAAGCCGACGTACGAACCATGGCCCAGTTGGTTAGGTACTGACTTTAGGTGCCTGTCCAGAGCCTTCTTGAAGACAGCCAGGGGTTTATTGGTAATCCCCCTTATGTATGCTGCGAGGCAGTTGAACAGTCTTGTGTCCATGACACTTACTGTGTTGTCTCTTATCGTGCTAGTGGCGACCCTGCTTTTCATTGGGGTGATGTTGCATCTCCTGCCGAGTCTTTTGCTTTAGTACGGAGTGATTTTCGTGTGCGAAGTTGCGACTAGTCCCTCTAGGATATTCCAAGTGTATATTATCATGTGTTTCTCGCCTGCATTCCAGGGAGTACAAATAAATGAACTTCAACCGTTCCGGGTAATTTAAGTGCTTTATCGTACTTATACGTGCCCTGAAAGTTTTCCGTACATTCTCCAGGTCTGTAATTTCACCTGCCTAGAAACGGACGGTTAGTGTACAACAATATTCCACACTAGAGAGAACAAGCGAATTCAAGAGAATCATGGGCTTGGCATCCCTAGTTTGGAAGGTTCTCGTTATCCATCGTATCATTTTTCTATCAGCTGTGTTAGATACACTTTTGTGATCTTTAAAAGTGAGATCCTCTGACATTATGACTCCCAGGTCCTTCACATTAGTTTTTCTCTCTATTATATGGTTGGAATTTGTTTTACACTCTGATACAGTTTGAATTTCCTCACGTTTTCCATATTGGAGTAGTTGAAATTTGTCTTCACTGAACTTCATGTTGTTTTCTGCAGCCCATTTAAAGATTTAAAGATTTGGTTGATGTTTGCTTGGAGACTTGCAGTGTCTTCCATGGATGACATTCATGGAAATTCGAGTATCATCGGCAAAGGAAGACAACACGGTGCTGCGCCATACATCCCTGTCTGTGTCAGATATGAGGATGAGGAACAGGATCGGAGCGAGTACTGTGGATTGTGGAAAAGAGATTTTCAATGTAGCCGCCTCTGATTTAGTTAGTTTAATATCTTTATTATGCATCCCATGCCCATCCTGTAGGCGACAGTCAAAAAGATTACAAAAACTTACAATGGGAACAAGTCAACCATGTCCTAAATGAAACAAGCTGGGAAGATATCCTAGACAACACGGATATGAACCTCTACATAGAAAAAAATTAGCTGTGTGGCACTTGAGGTCTGCTCAAGGCACATTCCATTAAGAAAAAGAAAGAGTAGATCTAAAATAGAGAGAGACGCTCCCTATACAGGCGAAGGCGAAGAATCACAGAGAGGGGGCCAGTGTATCTGAAATAAGAAGGGAGGCACTAGTCAGCGAAATGACATACATCGAACTTAAGCTTCAGGAATCTTTCAAGAGACAAGACAAGAATCTCAGGAAGAACTTAAAACATAAAGGAAATTGAGAGAAACCCAAAAGACTTCTTCTCTTATTATTCAGAACTACTTAGAGACGCCACTGAAACCTCTTGGTACTCTAAACCCAACAAACTTCCATAATAATCATACCTCCTTCAAAAACCATACTTATTACAATGATTCTAAACTTCGTACACTGAAACGTACTGCTCGCAGACTAGGCCTATCCTATAGAAAACATCGTACCCCCGGAATGCTGAGGCTCTTCCAAACTGCCCTTGCTGCTGCCAGAGAGCGTATGACAGAGCTGCGGCAAACAGACTGGGAAAAATTTGTCAACGGTCTTAATGCTCACACCCCACTTAGCCGGGCATGGAGGGACATAAATAGAATTAAGGGTAAACGAACTGGGCAGATCGCGCACCCTCATCCCTTGCATAGGGCGAATGAGTTAGTCAGTGCTTGGGCTGCTACATCTAGCTATGACAATCTTCCCAGTACCACACAGGCAAAATTAAATGACAAATATGATGCAAGGGAGAGACTTGTTTGTTTTATGCTCGACAAGGCAGATGACTGCAACATTCCTTTCACTAATCATGAACTTGATGCAGAACTAACTAAGGGCAACTCCACGTCGCCTGGTGAGGATGGTATTACTTACAACATACTCAGATTGCTGTGTCGAGTACCAGGTAATCCATTACTTGAATTATATAACATGAGCTATGTAACTGGGGAGCTCCCTCAATCTTGGACCAACAGCCTCATCATTCCAATTCCTAAGCCCTATCAACAAAATGCATTTCGCCCAATATCTCTTACTAGCTGCTTGTGTAAAACATTTGAGAGAATGGTTCTTAATCGTCTCATGTACAGAATCAAACAATTTTTGTCTCCCCGGTTACATGGTTTCATGCATGGAAGGAGTGTGCATCATTGCATAGCCACCTTTCTCACTCTGCACACTGACAGCTCATACACTACGTTCCTTGACCTTAAATCCGCTTTCGATGTAGCCAACCGACATGTAATCATTAGTGAACTTGCCAGAATGGATGTTGGAGGATGGCTTCTCCGCTGGATTAAAGGTTACCTGTCCAACAGAAAATCGTCTGTGTTGTTCCAGGGACATAGAGTGTAACTAAAGACTTTGAATTAGGAACCCCACAGGGAGGTGTGCTCAGTCCCACACTGTTCAATATTCTAATTAATGCATTACTTAATGCTATGCCTAGTCAGCCCCATCATTATGTGATTAGTTTTGCTGATGATATAATGATTCACACCACCGGATTCTCCAACACCCAAAACATTCTTAATCATGTACTAGCCTCTTGTCAGGACCTGGGGTTGATGATCTCTTCTGATAAAACAAAGATACTCGATAGGCGTCCTCCTCGACAGAGAGGCACAGTTCGTCAGATCCAATTGCATGATGGGTCTCTTCTAGAATATGTAAGCAGATACAGGTATCTGGCTTTGAGGTTCCACTACTTGGACCTGTTGTAACAAGACTTTGTCGCCAATACAAAGAAAGACTAAGAGCACTTAGAGTTGTGGCTGGGTTTCACCCCAGGTATGGTGCTAATGTTAAAATTGTGAAAATGATGTATCTTGCTTATATTAGATCATTGGTTGATTATGCTGCGCCACTACTTGCTCTTGTGTCTGACTGGAAGCTTGGAGGGCTGGAAAAACTGCAGAACGAAGCAATGAGGATCATTTTAGGATGCCCTCGTACTGCCAAAATTTTAAATATGCAAAAAGAACTTGATATTCCAAGCATCAGAGATCGTGTTACTGAAAGAAATATCCTAATTGGGGTTAATATGTTCAGGCTAGCCCATTCAAACCCCTGCACAGAAGCCCTCCAAACTTTCCTCAGCACTGGTGAACACTCCTCCAGATGGATCGAAAAAACTGGAACCGACCTCCGCATGAATCAGATACATGATCTATGTCAAGTAAGGCAACAGCGGCACTTCTCCGCTCCATGGAATATTACCCCATTCCAAACTACCATTCCTCCATTTCCCCCCAAACTACTTCTTAAATCACAACCAAAACTTCGCCTTGAAGCCAAACATGATGCCTTAAGCTGTATTGATAATTTAGTCACACAGCACACACTCTCGCAAATTATTTACGTTGATGGTTCTGTTCACCAATCCACTGGAGACTGAGGCATATGTGTGTCAGCGTGTCAGCGTGCCTCGTTGTGCTCCCGGTTTTCTCGTGTTTTCACGGTCGCTCTTACGTGCTAGAACTTTAATTTGTGTCATCAATCCTATACGATACATCCCTCTAGCGCCTGGAACCAATCTTGGGCGGAAAACATTATATACTGAGTCAAAAAAGGAGAATTAGTGTGCACTGCGTAGCAGAGTTTACTGCCAGAGGGGAATCATAGGCCTGTCCCGTGTGGAAAAAATAATAATAATTGAACTTTTCATGTCAGAGGAAAGAAAGTCTCCCTGATAACATTGAGTATACATAGTGTATAGTGTATACTACAGTGGCTCCCTAGTATATTGATGATAAAGGCTAAAGTGTCATTTGAAAACAGGTGAATTTGTAAATGAAGTGATAAGCCTATAGAGGAAGGTGCCAGAAGTCGCCAGAAACTTACCACAGGTCAGCTGTTTTTAATAATCTTACTGGCCTGCTAGTGTACTCGCATATAATCTAGTGATACCAGTGAATAGCAGAATACAGTGTTGTAGTAGCAACTAACCAGTATTATAATGGTACTTAGTGGAGTGGAGTGACTTTCATTAGTTTCTTTTCTTGAAATACGAGACGTTACTGTGAATTTCATATAACCTGTAGTTACCAGCGGTCGCAATATACACAACGAGAAGCAATTATTACTACAGAAAAAGCGTCCTTCCTCCAAAATTTGCACCAGTCAACTATAGTGATAATATAGCATTTATTGTGGTGGAGACGGAAAAAAAAAAAAAAAAATAGAAAAGCCAGATACAGCGATTGATAAACAAGGAGGTGACCGTTCGTCATTGTAGGAGCTGCCAGATATCACCGGCTCTTCAACACGCAAGTTATACTTTTGTATCAGTCAAATCACATATTACTCGGGTAGATAATTTCCAGTAGATCCTTCATGTGTTAGCTCAAATCACCGACCAGTATGTTTTAAATAAGTGACCCACTGATCAGAGCAGATCGACTGGTCCGGACCCTTGACTGGTCCGAACCCTTGACTGGTCCAAACCCGGGACTGGTTTCAAACAGTTTCGTTGGACAATAAAGCAGACTGTAAACGGATGGGGTTGTAGGCGCCCTTATAAACACAAACATTAAAAATCAGGAACATGACGGTAAGCTGTCCAATATACAAAAAGAGTTAGAAACAGAAATACAAATAGCTAGAGCTTCATTTAAGGTTATTAATATAATATTCAAGAGGTTGCTAGTAGAATTGCAGTAAATCAACCATTCAAATCATTATGAAGCTGTGTGTAGTCTGTGGTCAGTCAAACAAACGGGCTTCCACATGGATAAATTGTCATTTTTGTGGAAATTGGTGTCACGCCCCTTGTGCAGATATCCCAGAACTAGCTACAAGCAGTATTAAAACAGAGAGGTGTTTCTGGGTATGCCCAAATGAGGAAAATCTGTGGACTAAAATCACAAGGGTATTAAAAGAGGACAACATCAAAGCTGCTTTCATAGAAAACCTGGAAGCTTTCTACAACAGATGGGAACATAAAAAGTCTGGGCTGAATGGTACTGCCCTTGATACTGACCATGTAGTCACAAACTGTAAGGCTGGAGGTGATGTCCTGGGAGACAGTAATAGTAAAGCTGGAGGTGCTGTCCTGGGAGACAGTAATGGTGAAGCTGGAGGTGCTGTCCTGGGAGACAGAAATGGTGAAGCTGGAGATACTGTCCTGGGAGACAGTAATGGTGAAGCTGGAGATTTTGTCCAGGTAGTCGGGAATTATACGCAGGAAGGAATACATATAAATGACCTCATAGGGGACAGGAACCATAGTAGGGAAACAAGTGTAGTCAAAGATAAGATAAAACCAATATTGCAAACTAGAAATTCCGCAGGAAATAGCAAACAAGAGGACTCCAATAGCAATAGTGAGGATAAATTACCAAAAACAACTGGTGGGAGCTCCATTGTTGGTGCTAGGGAGGATAGAAGCAAGACAGGGAAACATGCACCAACAGGGAATACAGTCACAGAAACCCAAGGCAAGCGGAAACCAAGCCTGTGCACATACTATGCACTTGGTATCTGCTGGCATGGGAAATCTGGAAAAACAGATGGGACGTGCAACTATGACCACCCTAGAAAATGCCATGCCCATATGACAACAGGAAAATGCAAACTCCCTTCCTGTAAGCTTTTTCACCCTGAAATGTGTACCTCTTCAGTACAGGAAAGACTGTGCTATAACTTAAATTGCCAGGCATACCATCTAAAGGGGACAAAAAGATACAAAACATCCAGGCCATGGGAAAACCTGGGTAGCCACAGCCACTCAAGAGGGAGAGGTTTTTTTAGTGCCAGGAAGGAAAAAAAACTGGCAGGAAATGGCAGAAATCGTACACCAAATCCAGTCATTCCTGGAGTGGAACCACAGTCGATGGCCTCCACTCCAAACCAACAGATACAGATACTAATGCCGGAAAAAAAATCCCCCCCCAGTACCAACAATACCACCAGTCCGATAACATTCTTCTTTGCAAATATACAGGGTCTAAAGCCAGCAACAAACAACAAAATACCTTTCATCCGTGGACTGCTTGCAGAGGCAAAGGCAATGTTCGCGGCTTTCACTGAGACCCACATAAAGGATCACTTGGACAATGAAATATGGATCCCAGGTTACAACCTATACAGATGTGACAGAGTGAACAGGCAAAAGGGGGGGGTTGGCCTGTACATTGCAGAGTCACTTGTTTGCACAGAACTGCTTAATGCCTCAAATGACGTAGTGGAAGTTTTAGCAGTAAAGGTCGAGAACCAAAACCTAGTCATTGTGGTAGTCTACAAGCCTCCGGATGCAACATCCCAGCAATTCCAGGAACAGCTGTTAAAAATTGACCACTGTCTGGAAAATCTTCCAGCTCCTGCACCCAACATCTTGCTCCTGGGGGATTTCAACTTAAGGCACCTAAAATGGAGGAATATAGCAAATAATATTGTTGCAGTAATAACACCAGGAGGCAGCTCTGATGAAAACTCACACTCACACGAGCTTTTAAATCTCTGCACAAAATTCAATTTAAACCAGCAAATAATAGAGCCTACTAGACTGGAAAATACACTAGACCTCATATTCACTAACAATGATGATCTGATAAGAAATGTCACCATATCAAAAACAATATACTCAGATCACAACATAATTGAGGTTCAGACATGTATGCGAGGAGCCCCAGACCGACAAAATGAGACTAGTCACGAGGGAGCATTCACCAAATTCAACTTCAATAACAAAAACATAAAGTGGGACCAAGTAAACCAAGTCCTAACCGATATAAGCTGGGAAGATATACTAAGCAACACAGACCCAAACTTATGCCTAGAACAGATTAACTCGGTGGCACTCGATGTATGCACAAGGCTTATTCCTCTAAGAAAAAGGAGGAGTAGATGTAAAATAGAAAGAGACAGGCGCTCCCTTTACAGGCGACGGAAAAGAATAACAGAGCGGCTAAAAGAGGTCAATATATCTGAAATGCGCAGGGAGACACTGGTCAGAGAAATAGCAAGCATCGAACTTAAGCTAAAAGAATCCTTTAGGAGTCAGGAATCGCGGGAAGAACTAAAAGCTATAAATGAAATCGAAAGAAACCCAAAGTATTTCTTCTCCTATGCCAAATCAAAATCGAGAACAACGCCCAGTATTGGGCCCCTACTTAAACAAGATGGGTCCTACACAGATGACAGCAAGGAAATGAGTGAGCTACTCAAGTCCCAATATGACTCAGTTTTTAGCAAGCCGCTAACCAGACTGAGAGTCGAAGATCAAAATGAATTTTTTATGAGAGAGCCACAAAATTTGATTAACACAAGCCTATCCGATGTTATCCTGACGCCAAATGACTTCGAACAGGCGATAAATGACATGCCCATGCACTCTGCCCCAGGGCCAGACTCATGGAACTCTGTGTTCATTAAGAACTGCAAGAAGCCCCTATCACGAGCCTTTTCCATCCTATGGAGAGGGAGCATGGACACGGGGGTCGTCCCTCAGTTACTAAAAACAACAGACATAGCCCCACTCCACAAAGGGGGCAGTAAAGCAACAGCAAAGAACTACAGACCAATAGCACTAACATCCCATATCATAAAAATC